>NW_027397084.1:25779858-26024376 GCF_003265705.2 Callorhinus ursinus
CTTCTTCTTCTTCTTCTTCTTCTTCTTCTTCTTCTTCTTCTTCTTCTTAACATATAATGTATTATTTGTTTCAGAAAAGTCTTTGTTTTCAGAAAAATCTTAATTGCAAGATTATGCAATGGGAAAAAGACATTCAACAAATGGTGTTGGGAAAACTGGACAGCTACATGCAGAAGAATGAAATTGGACTACTTTAATACATCATACACAAAAATAAATTCAAAATGTATTAAAGACCTAAATGTGAGACCTCATGAAACCATAAAAATCCTAGAAGAGAGCACAGGCAGTCATTCCTCTGACATCGGCCACAGCAACATTTTTCTAGATATGTCTCCTGAGGCAAGGGAAACAAAAGCACAAACAAACTATTGTGACTACATCAAAATAAAAAGCTTCAGGGTGCTTGGATGGCTCAGTCAGATAAGTGTCTGCCTTCGGCACAGGTCATGATCCCAGGGTCCTGGGATCGAGCCCCTCATCGGGCTCCCTGCTTGACAGGAAGCCTGCTTTTCCCTCTCCCACTCCCCCTGCCTGTGTTCTGCTCTCGCTTTGTCCCTCTCTGTCAAGGAAGAAATAAAATCTTTAAACATAAATAAGTGAATGAATGAATTATCTAAGTTTTTCCACAGTATAACTGCTATCATCATAGAATATAATAAACACTAAAAGCAAAATTTTGTTGCTAAGTGGAATTAAGTGTTGAAGCATCAATAAAGTATAATATACTTAAATACGAAATAAATATATTTCTATTATTTAAAAAACTGTTATAGGGCGCCTGGGTGGCTCATTCATTAAACATCTGCCTTCAACTCAAGTCATGATCCCAGAGTCCTGGAATTGAGCCCCACATCAGGCTCCCTGCTCAGCAGGGAGTCTGCTTCTCCCTCTCCCTCTGCCCCTCCCCCTGCTCGTGCTCTCTCTCTCAAATAAATAAATAATATCTTTAAAAAAATAAAAAGCTTCTACACAGTGAAGGAAACAATCAACAAAACCTAAAAGCAACACTGTTTGTGAGGATATTTGCAAATGACATATTTGATAAAGGGTTAGTATCTGGTTGCTTTTAAGATTTTCTTTTTAATCTTTGATTTTTAGTAATGTTGCAACGATATATATAGGTATCATTTTCTTTGCTTAGGATTCACTGAGCTTTTAAATCTGAAAATTTGTATTTTCAGCAAATACAGGACATTTTTAGTCATTATTTTTTCAAATACTTTTTTTGCTTTTTTATCTCCCTGATTTTGGGGGACTCTAACTGTACCTACATTAAGACTACTGATAGTGTTCCATAGATCATTTTCCTCCTATAATTTTATCTCTGTTTTTAAGATTATCATTTCTATTGCTCTAATTTCAGGTTTACTAATCCTTACTTCTGCCATCTCCAATTTTTTGCTAAGCCCATCAGTGAATATTTTTTTTCAGACACTGAACTTTTCAGTTAATGAATTTCCGTTTGGTTGTTTTTCCTTTATTTGTTACATCTCTGTGGAGATTCTCTGTCTGTTCATTCATTATGGCTATTTTTCTTTTAGCTCCTGAATGTGTTTATTATAACTTCTTTAAAATCCACATCTACTTATTCTAACATCTGCATCATATTAGAGTCTGTTTCTATTTACTCCTCTCTCCCTTATTATGAGCACATTTCTCTGTATCTTTACATATCTAGTAATTTTTAAATTTTATACTTTGTGGATATCCATTGTAGAGATTGAATTTAATATTGGCTTCTGACTCGTGTCCATTTTTGTTTTAGGAGGGAGTTCATTTGCCTAGACCTAAACCATAAGCTCTGTTTTCCTTGCAGTCAGCAACAGTTGAATGTGCAGCTCAGTTCTCTCAGCCTTTTAGCTCTTGTAATCTCTCTCATGCTTGCATAATTCAGGGTTCAACCTATACATTTGGATATACTTTTTTGTAGATTATTTTTAGATATTATTATTATCCACTCTGTAGATCCCACTTTTTCAGCATCCCCCTAACTTTTCAGTCATTGTGGCAATACCTAACTTTTCATTGACTCCTCTAGCTAGAAAAAAGGTGGTTTTCTGCGTCAGTTATAATTTCCTATCACTGTAGAGTGGAAAAAAGCCATAAAAGTGGGATTGTCTCCCAGTTCTCTTTTTTCAAAGATGATTCCCCTTAAGTTTCTGTCTGCTTTTATCCTAGTCCCATGCCTTCAAATAATTGCCTTTTTAAGTAGTATTTTGTATGGGGCTTATAACTGTGATCTATAGTAGTATTGGCCCGAATCAGGATAATCCACTATTACCAGAAATAGTACCTCTGCCTGTTCATTTTTGATAATCACTTTTCTCTTTCATTTCCTTAAACACATTAAACTCATTTTATATTTTGCATCTGATCATTCTGATTATTGAATATCATATAGGCTCATTATTTCTTCTTTATCATATATTGGCTTTTTTTTCTTTATTTGTGAATTTTTTTGTTATCATGGGTTCATATTTGTTGATATTTTTTATACTTGGAGGTCTGCATTTAATGTTCTTTCCTGGAAAATTTCAGTTTACTTTTGTTTTACTTTCAGTTTTGGTCTGTTTGTTTTTGTTAGACATGGAGAACGATCCTTCAATTCAGTATCACTTTGAACCAAATTTTTATTTTTTTGGAAGTACTATATAGTGAGAATTCTGGCCTCAAACCCACATGAGGAATTCCCCTCCCCCTCCCCCATCTAGAGCCAAATTTTTGGGAGGCAAGTTTCTTTATGTAGTTCACCCTTTAAGCATGGGTATTGCCCTTCAGGGTTCTGGCTTTGTAATAGGATGTCTAATCCAATTTTTTAAATTATTTGGGCACTGAGCATTGTCTCCTGAATTCAGCCCCCTCCTACCACCAGCACCATATCTGGGATTCATTTCTAGGTCATTGAAGATTAAAAGATGCTCAGAGCAGCCATGGCTTCAGTGATTGTGTATTTCACTAGACTTCTGGTTTACCACAGTTTTTGACTTTTGACTTTCCCCTTACTTTCTTAGTAGCTCAGCTGGGCATTTAGAAAGATTTTTTTTTAATCCAGCATTTTAAGTGTTTGGTAATTGAAGGGTTTTTCAGGATATCTAATATATGATGTTGTCAAAAAGAGAAAGTTTTTATTCTAGTTTTAACTAAATGTTACTTTTGAGTTTTTTACTTACATTTAATTTATTTAGTTTTATATTTAATCCAAGTGTTGACAATGCTGTGGGAGAACAATTTGTTTTGCTCAGCAGGATGGTCCTTTGGGGACTTTCTTCAGTCTAGTGTCTCGTATACTGCATATAGCAGAAATTTTACACATTCGATGATATTTCTATAGTTTCCCAGGCTGATGTTGGATTTTATGTTCCTGTCTGCAGTGATAAAATGTGTTTGTCATCTATAATCACGCTACTGACTTTCTTGGGAACTCTGGTAGTGATACTACCTGTCTACAAAAATGGATAAAATTAAGTAATTTATTACTTAGTAATTTATTACTGTTAAATAATTAAATTGTGTCTCAAATGCAATTGTTTTTAAGAATTTATGAATTTATAGAGTTCTCCTATAGAGAGTTCTCCTACTTCACTTAAATGAAATTTGAGTGGTCATCTAATCATTTCATTCCTCTCAAGGAAAATGGTAATGAAATAGTTTCTTACAGATTAGAATGTGTATTTAATGTATATTTAAAGTGTATTTAATGTCTATTTAAAGGTCTCCACTTTTTTTAAATGTGGTTTTAGTATTTATTATCTGACTCTAAAGAAACTTCTTTCTTCTCAAGCATGGCCTCAATCCCATCTGTCCCACCCTTGTCTGTTTTCTCTCAGGTACCAAAGATTTCTGACCTATTTGAAGAGAAATGCCAAAGGTATTTGTAAATATTTAGGAAAAAGAATAATTCCCTTTTCTTTCTTTGACCATTAAACAATCAAAATCACTGTAACTCTACAAGATAAGGATGGCACAGATCTTTTGCTATCTCCCACTCTCATAGAGCTTACTATGGCAAAACCACCACATCTGCCCTACCTGGCTGTCCACATTTTTGAAGTAGCTAACTAAAATGTCTCTAAGAAAGAAAACAAGGTAATCATAAAAATCCATCACTTTTTTCTAGCCTTTAAATAATACAGCATTATTTTATCCCCCCAACTATTTGTGTTTAATACAGTACTTGGATCTAGCTATTAAACCAATCTTCGGTTTATTCTCCACTAGTCAAGTTGATCACTAATTCTTTTCATCTCTCCTCTAAAATTCAGTTTTCTTGTCTTTTAATAATATCAGTGGTTTTCCCCTGAAATCTCTTCAAGACTATGATCCTCATATTCATTGAGATCAGTCATCATCATTGTCCCTTTCCATCTCAAGAAATTACACACACAGGCATACATATATGTATACATATACACACACTCACACACACAGCCCTGCATGGAAACATTTCAGCTCATGTAGATTGGCATTGCTAGGCCCTTTAATTCATTTGTACATTTATAAATATTCATTAGTGTTGAGCAATTAACCAAGGCTTTCTGATACTCAAAATCTTGATGCTTAAGACAATACTGAAGTATCTTTTTTTTAACTCATGTCATATACTTTTAATGATTAATGCACACAGCATAAAATTTACCAGTTTAACCATTTTAAGAGTACAATTCAATGGCATTTAGTACATTCAAAATATTGTGCAACCATTACCACCATATTGTTCCAGACATTTTTATCACTCCAAAAGGAAATCTGGTACACATTTATTAGTCATTCGCCATTCTCCTTTCTCTTAGCCCCTGGCTACTATTAATCTGCTTTATGTCTCTATGAATTTGCCCTTTCTGGATATCTGATCTAAGTAAAATCACATGTACACAATATGTAGTCTTTTGTATCTGGTTTCTTTCACTCAGCATAATATTTTCAAGCTTTGTCTATGTTGTAGAATGTATCAGTATTTCATTTTCCTTATGACTGAATAATATTCCACTGTATGGATATATTTGTTTTTTTCCCACTTTTTGGTTATTGTGAATAGTGTTATTATGAACATCGTTATACAAGTGCTTGTTTGACCACAGTTTCACATATTACAATTCTTTTGGGAATCACAAGGTTATATGACAATTCTGTGTTTAACTTATTGAGGAACTGCCACACCGGTTTCCACAGCAGCTATACCACTTTACAATCCTACCAGCAATGCATAAGTGTTCCAATTTGTCCACATTTGCATTAATGCCTCTTATTTTCCATTTTTAAGTTATAGCCATTTTAGTAGATACAAAGTGTTCTCCCATTATGGTTTGGATTTACATTTTCCTAATGACAAATGATGCTGAGCATCTTTTCCTGTACTTGTTGGCCATTTGCATATCCTGTTTGGAGGAATGTCTATTGAAGTCCTTGGCCCACTTTTTTAACTTTTTTTAAAGTCTTATTTAAATTCAGTTAATTAACATATAGTGTATCATTAGTTTCAGAGGTTGAGTTCCGTGATTTATCAGTTGCATATAAATTACATCATGTGACCTCCTTAAGGCCCATCACCCAGTTACCCCATCCCTCCTTTCCTCCAGCAACCCTCATTTTGTTTCTTGTATTTAAGAGTCTCTTATGCTTTGTCTCCTTCTCTGATTTCATCTTATTTTATTTTTTCCTCTTTCCCTTTGATCCTCTGTTTTGTTTCTTAAATTCCACATATGAGTGAAATCATATAATTGTCTTTCTCTGATTGACTTATTTAGCTTAGCATAATATCCTCTAGTTCCATCCCCGTCATTGCAAGTGGCAAGATTTCATTTTTTTTTTGATGGCTCAGAGAAATAACCCTTTGTGTGTATATATATATATATATATATATCACATCTTCTTTATCCATTCATCTGTCAATGGACATGTGATCTCTTTCCATAGTTTGGCTATTGTGGACATTGCTGCTATGAACATTGGGGTGCAGGTGCTCTTTCAGATCACTATGTTTGTATCCTTTAGGCAAATACCCACTAGTGCAATTGCTGGGTCATAGGGTAGCTCTATTTTTAACTTTTTGAGGAACCTCCATACTGTTTTCTAGAGTGGCTGCACGAGCTTGCATTCCCACCAAGAGTGTAAGAGGGTTCCCCTTTCTCCACATCTTTGCCAACATTTGTTGTTTCCTGACTTGTTAATTTTAGCCATTCTGACTGGTGTTAGGTGGTCTCTCATTGTGGTTTTGATTTGTATTTCCCTGATGCCTTGGCCCATTTTTAAGTTGTGTTGTTTTTCCTTTTGTTGTGAGTTGTAAGAGTTCTTTACATGCACCAGACACTAGACCCTTATCAGATATATCATTTACAAATATTTTCTCCTATACTGTGAGTTGTCTTTTCACTTTCTTGATAGTGTCCCTTGATACACAAAAAGTTGGAGTTAATTTTTTATATTATGTGAGGTAGGTATCTTTTTTTTTTTTCTAAGAGAGGGAGCAGAGGAGGGAAAGAGGGAGAGGGGGAGAGAGAGAGTCTTCGATGTTTGTTCTCCTTTTTCAAGAGTGTTTTGACTACTAGGGGTAATTTGCAATTTCATATGAATTTTAGTATTTTTTTCCATTTCTGCAAAAAAAGGCCATTGGGACTTTGATAGGGGTTGCCTTGGATTTGTAGATCACCTTGTAGAGTATTGCCATTTAACAACATCACATTTTCCAATTTATGAACAAAGGCTATCTTTCCTTTTGTCTGTTTCTTTAATTTTTTTTGCATTGTTTTCATAGTTTTCAGTGTATAAGCTTTGTGCCTCTTTGGCTAAATGTATTTATAAATATTTTTTGATGCTTTTGTAAAAGGTTTTTTTTTTTTCTCAATTTCCTTTTTGGATTGTTTATTATTAGTGTGTTAAAATGTAACTGATTTTTGTGTGTTGATGTTATATCCTGCAACTTTGGGCAATTTGTTTATTGACTCTAATAGTTTTGTTGTTAATTCTTTAGGATTCCCTCTGTGTAAGACCATGTTACCTGTGAAAAGAGTTTTACTTCTTCTTTTCCAATCTGGATGACTTTTACTTCTTTTTATTGCCTAAAGCTTCCAGTAAAATGTTGAATAGAAGTAATAAAAGTAGTCATTCTTGTCTTGTTCCTGATCTAATGGAAAATTTCTTTAATCTTTCATCATTATGATATTAGCTGTTTTTTTTTTTAATGCCCTTTATCCTTCTGTGCAAGTTTCTTTCTTTTCATAGTTTGTGGAGTGTTTTACCCATGAAAGATCATTGGATTTTGTCAAATGCCTTTCTATAACAATTGACATGATCATGTGGGGCTTTTTTCCCCTCATTCTATTTATGTGGTGTATCATATTGATTGGTTTCCATATGTTGCATTCCTGGGATAAATCTCACATGGCCATGATGTATAATCTTTTCAGTAGGCTGCCGAATTTGGGTTACTAGAATTCAATTGAGGATTTTTCCATCTATGTTCATTAGGGATATTGGTCTATAGCTTTCTTGTCTTGTAATATCTTTGTCTGGCTTTGGTTTCAAAGTAATGCTAGCCTCATAGAGTGAGTTAGGAAGTTTGTCCCTCCTGTTCTATTTTTTGGTGGGATTTTCTTTATTCTTTTCTCTTTCTGCTCCTCAGACTGGATAATTTCAGTGGCCCTATCTTCAGTTTCACCGATTCTTTCTTCTTCCTGCTCAAATATGATGTTGATATCTTCCAGTAAATTTTTCATTTTAACTATTATACTTTTCAGTGCCTTAATTTATATTTGGTTTCTTTTTATAATTTCTCAGTTGATATTCTCCATTTGATGATACATTCTTCTCTTGGTTTCCTTTAATTTTTTTGGTTCGTTGTTACATTTAGCTCTTTGAGCACATTTAAGGAAGTTGATTTAAAATATTTTTCTCATAAGTCCAAGGGACTTCCTCAAGGACAGTTTCTGTTTATTTCTTTGTGTGTGTGTGTGTGTGTGTGTGTGTGTGTGTGTGTGTAAATAGACCATACTTCCTTTGTATGCTTCATAATTTTTGTTGACAAGTTGACAATTTAAATATCATAATATGCTAACTCTAGAATTCAAATTCTTCTCCTTCCTCAAAGTTTGTTATCGCTGCTTGTTTTGGGTTTTACTTGTTTGTTTGTTTGTTTCGTGACTTTTATAAACTATTTTTGGGGAGACTAAAGACTTTGTTGTATGTGACCACTGAAGTCTCTAAATGCCTGGAGCCAAGAAAAAAAAATCCCCCAGTCTTTGTAGCAGGGCTCTGTGTGTTTGTTCAGGCATGTCTTAAATGCTCAAGTTCTTTGCCTTGTTTTCCTGTTTGCAAGGGCTTGCATGCTTGTGACAAGTAAGAGCTTAGAATCTTCTCAAGTTCTCTGGTCATGAGCATGGCCTTGTAGATTCCCTGGTATACATGAGAACTTTTCAAAGCCCTTATTCCTCAAAAGCATATCAACCTTTCCTCCCATCTTTTTGATGTGTGTTATTTGACACAACTGATATCATTTGCCTTACGTGGCAGCAAGTAGTCATTTGCCTTTGAATATTTTCAGCCACTGCCTTATACAGCCATGTTACTGTTTCTCTTTTCTGAAAGCGTTCTGAGTTAGAGAAATAAAAGTGGGCTCTTTGCATTAGGCTTTAGGGAGCTCCAAGAGAGGTCAAAACAGACAGCCACAATTCTTCAAAAACAAAGTTTGCTCTGTTCCCTCCGGCCCTATGAGCCCACACTGGGGATATGGGCTGCTATCTTCAAGACTGCCACTGAGCTGGGGGAAGTGAAGTCATGGGTAATTTAAATTGTTATAAAGTTCTCCTGCCAGTATTCAGTTGCCTTTCTATTGATTAAATGTTCAGTTGATTGCTATAAACCTTTGACTGTTTTCCAGAGTTCTGACAAAGTTGATTTTGACAGTTTTTGCCAGGTTTTCTAGTGTTTCTATAGTGAGACAAGCTCTTTGAGTTCCCTGCTCCACCATTTTTACTGATGCCACTCCCATATACTTTTTTTTTTTGAGGTTTCAATATTTTATTCAAGTTTTACTTTAAGAGATGTTAATTACAGCATTTGAAGGGGAGGATCTAATTCCACACAAAATGGAAGACTCTAAAATGTACCCATTAAACGGCTAAAAAATAAACCAAGTGGCAAGAATAGAACAATTTAGATTCCTAGTGTTGTCACAATGTGATTACAGTCACAGAGACTCTTCCCAGCTCAGAGCTGGGACTTTTAGAAGCTATTTCATACTCTGGTGCAGGGGCAGAAAACCACAACATGAGAGGGAATTAAGTCCTGAATTAGTGGCTTCATTACATCCATCTTCTCTACCCCAAAATGGGACAAAAGAAACAGCTACCACAGTCTGCAGATTACTTTTGTTGTAAAAGAGGTGATGGACTGGGGTGGAAACAGGTCAGGAAAATCTGTCTAAAAAAGTCTCTTTCAGATGGGTTTATACACACCATCAGTGAGTCTCTCCTTCCTTCGGGTAGGAAACCCAGTTCAATTCTCAGGAAGTCATAATTTCATTCATGTACTCCATACCAATTAACAAAGTGCCTATAAATTATCAGCTTCCATTTGCAGCCATTTCTAGATAAAAAAGAAACCTGAACTCTCTGGAGGGGCCACCAAGCTCCCCCCAAGTCTACAGCTGAAAGAACTTTTCATGGACTTGGATTTCTTCTGTACCTCTGAAAGGGTAACACCTTAAAGCTGAATCATCTTTAACCTGGAGGTCTAACATGACACTTAGCAATAGTTGCATCCCAGACATACAACATTAAAAGGTACACTAAATTCTGAAGGTAGCTAGGCTCAAAATAGTTTAAAATTAAATGACTGTACAGTATTCATTTATGCCTGAAATTCCAGCCCTAGACCAAGCTTGTGGCCGCCAGCATTGACATTCTTGCCATCCAGCAGAGCGGATAGGGTCAGTTTGATACCTGGCTTTAGGGTCTGAGTGTATCCTAAACCTATCAGGCTGGAGTTGTTCACTTTAGCCGAGAAGCAGGCATCAGGGTCGATCTGATACTTGGCCGCTATTCCAAAGCGAGTGTTACTATTTCCTGCTGTCCAGGCCAGATTGACAGCGGTCTCTAACTTCTTGTTCACCTTCTGATAAATGGAGCCACCAAATTCTGTCCCATCGTTTACGTTAGTGTGGACCTGGAATTCGTCAGTCTTGTAGCCAACCGCAAAGTTGCTCTGGGTCACTTGAGACTTTGCAGTCTCAAAATTCATCTGGTAGCCAGCCAGCCAGCCTTCATATCCCAGCACCACAGCACCCCGGACTGAAGGACGGGCAATGTCGAAATCCACGTCACAGCCCAGGTTGATGTGCTCCCGCTTATACCCTGTCTTGATTTTAGCATTTTTTTCCCCTGTGTTTGGTGAGAACGATGAATCAAAGGTCAGCTTCAGTCCACGTGCAAGCTGATCTTCCACAGTGATCTCTGTGCCTAGTGTGTTGTCAGTGTTCCATTTCTCTGTAAACGTCAGACCATATTCAGTCCATCTGTACTTGGTTTCCAGACTGCCCATCACTTTGGTGGACTCAGTGTTGGCTGAACCTGAGCTTGTAAATTCCAGTCCATTCTCAGATTTTGTTTTCAAGTCAAGTTTTATTAAGCCAAATCCATAACCCTCGGTGAAGACATCCCTGGCAGATTTGCCAAGATCAGCATACATGGGAGGCACAGCCATCTTCTGCTCAGGGGTGGTGGTGGCAGGCTCAGCGGCTGCTACCGCCGGGGCTGCAGCGAGAGGAACAGAGCGAGCTCACTCCCGTATACTTGTATCTATTTTTCTTATACTTATAAAATATATTTGATTGAACACAGAACAGAAATTGTTTTTTTTTTCACTTAATAGACTTGTATTGGGTCTGTACTACATGCTCAGACCAATCCTAAAAAGGCAGATATAACCATGAATAAGACAGCCTGACATCTTATCTCGGAGTTTTATATGCTTCTGAGAACATATAAGATATTAGATACCAACTACTAGGACCCATTACTTACTGCTTTTGTAAGTATTTATTGGAATTCAGCCACACCCATTCCTTTTTTTTAAAAGGGTACTTGCCATTTTTTAAAAAAGATTTTATTTATTTATTTGAGGGAGAGCAAATGAGAGAGAGAGAACAAGTAGGGGGAGGAAGAGGGAGAAGCAGACTCCCAGCTGAGCAGGGAACCCAGTGTGGGAGCTCGATCCCAGGACTGTGGGATCATGACCTGAGCTGAAGGCGGATGCTTAACCAACAAGAGCCACCCAGACGCCCCCACCCATTCCTTTATATATTGACCATGACTGTTTTTGTGATGTAACGGCAGACTTGAATAGTTCCAACAAAGCTGAAAATATTTACTATTGGCATTTTACAGAAAACATCTGCAGACTCCTGAACTAAGGCACTGATACTGAATACTGAATTTTGAGAAGGAAAAAAAAGGACAAAGCCCCTGTGTCATGCAAGGATGTGTACATGTTATGATTACATTATATTTCAGATATATAAGAAAGAGACAGTGAAAAATTAAAAGATATTTATTTGATCTCAGGGTGGCAAAGAAATTTTTTTTAAGATTTATTTATTTATTTAAGAGAGAGAGAGCACACTGAGCAGGGGCAGGGGCAGAGGGAGAGGGAGATAAGCAGACTCCCCAGTGCAGGGCTTGATCACAGGACCCAGAGATCATGACTTGAGCCAAAATCAAAGGTCGGATGCTTAACTGATTGAGTCACCTAGATGCCCCAGAAATTTCTCAATAGAAAAGAAAAATGCCATAAAGGAAATATTGATAAATCTACTTTCCAATTAACTAACTAATTCTAATTAACCAATAAACTTCAACAGTGTAGCTTTTGTGTATGACTCTAAGATTTTTTTTTAAGATTTTATTTATTTAGAGAAAGAAAGAGAGAGTGTGCAAGTGGGCAGAGGAGCAGAGGAAAAGGGAGAGAGCGAATCTCAAGCAGACCCTGTGCTGAGCGCAGTGCTCCTACACTGGGGCTCAACCTCAAGACACTGAGATCATGACCTGAGCTGTAATCAAGAGTTGGTCGCTTAACCAACTGAGCCACCCAGGCACCCCAACTCTAAGATTTTTAATATACTTTTCACATCACTCTATTTTTAAACTTTCTATACAAATGAAAAAGTATGGCCTGATTTTAGGCAATGGCGTGGCTCTAAAATTATTCAGCATCAGAGATATATTCCAAATTTATAGGATAGGCTTAGCCTAAAATGAAGAGGATGTGTATGTATTAAGCCAAAGAATGATATTATACATTTTCATGATGATTATTTTAGAAGTGTAGCCACTTGGCACCAGCCTGGACATTGACTGATGTACTAAGTCTTAAAACCAAGTAAGTTCACCCAGAGACACAAGGACACTGACGAGAATTATCTTGCTGACCTCAAGAAGAAAAGAATTTCAAACTTATTTGTCACTAACACAGTGTACTGAAGGGAGGACACAGTTTTGTGTATCAGAAAGAAGGTATCAGTATTGTAATAGTACTAGTGCAGAAGTAGGACCTAAGCTCCTGAGAAAATGAGTGCTGCAAAAATGTTTGAACTGCAACTCTCTTTAGCACACCCCTAATCACAGGGTTTGTCGTTTGTTTTTTGCCTTTGGCACAAAGATTAGAGATAAACATCATTTCTTTGCACCCTTGAGAACTAAGACCAGCACTGAACAGTTCTCTAGAAAATGTTTGAACTTGCTTCTTTAAAATCTGAAAGCAATTACCATAAAAATATCAGAGCTATATATTACCACCAACTTCTAGGAGCATTCCTGGCTCATAAAAAGGCATAGACTCATATGCTTTTTATTGTATTTCTTAATCTTGAAGGAATTGTTGATTTAATTAAAACAAAACTATTTTTTAGCACAAGACTCAAATCATCTATAAAAAGCAATACATTTAATGACCCCTAAGAATACCACATTAACTTTGTCTTTTAACACACCATAAGAATGTCAATTAATGTCAAGTTAAATCCAAGATGGACACATTAAATTCCCACTGGCTTGAAATATTTTATTAGATGTTTGTAAATATGTTCCCTCTGGAGATTTTTCTAATAATTACCAAAGAATGCCTGTGCCTCAGAAGTAGAATCTCTTCCTCACATGTCTATACTGTTTTCCAATCATCTAAGTGTGATAAAGTTTTAACCAGAAATGACAGGTGATGAGACTGGCAAAGAAGCTGACTGAAGCAAGCCAGATCTGACACCTGTAAAATTAGAAACAAGATACCTTAACCAAGTGGCAATTGTCAGTGGTTACATATGAATGTTATTTTACGGTGGAATATTATTCAGGCCTGTTTTGAAAGCCTCATACTAACTGGCAATTCAACTGCTCAGGATTGTTAGTAACAAAGACACAATTATAAAGAGGTTACACATTTGCAAAAGGTGATTTCCACTGGGTTCTGAAATTATAAATGTATATGTTTTCGTGAAGTTTATTATTTGTTTTGCATTTTTCTCGCAACAAAGAAGTCTTAACGCATTGTTCCCCATGTTCAGCTTTTTGCAACAATCCTTTGCTTCATTTGATGTCAAGTGTCACAGCAAATCTGGCTGAGGAAGGAGACCTAAAGTATGTTAGAAAAACAACAACAAATTGTATGCTGTAGATGCTGGGCCAGAATGCAGAGCTTATAAATGAATACCTGTGCACAGATAATATAACCATCTATTTGATAGAGAAGGAAAATTAGCTGATTAAAACTTACTTTCACATAAGTGTAGAAATAACAAACTTAAAAGAGATTTAAAAAAAGCACCTACTGTTTTGATGCTTTAGTATGAGTAGCAGTGATTTGGAGAAAGAAAATATGAGACATCAGAGAAAGGGGTATAGAAGCTAAGCTTAATGTGAGGCTCTGAAGTGAGAGATTACAGAATATCATATATGAGGTATCAGCATTGCTCACCAAGTTTGGTGTGACTGAGGGGATTCTGATGGTATGCAGAACAATTATGAGAGGGTAAATTTAGCGGGATTAACTCCAAGTGAGTTGGACAAAATTTGATAAGGAATAACCATGAAATGGTGTGAAAGGATAACTAACATTACTGGATCTTCTCTCCTGGTCTGTGGGAACCAGGTTTGAGTTGAATCTATTTTGAACAAAGGAGTATGCATCCAGCTTTTGCAAATATTAGGTTGCATAAACAGAAACTAAAACTAAATACCCTGGGGGGGAAGCAGAAGTCCTGTCATGTAGTCATTTTTTCAGCTATATTAGCACTAGAAATAATAGACCAATAGAAAGTGAGAGTTGAACAAAACCTCAGTGATGCTTTGGATCCTCTCATTCTGGGTTACACCTATGTAAACTGAAATAAAGAATAGCTTGTAAACCAAATTTGTGTGTGTGTGTGTGTGTTCACAAATGTGTGTTATATGTATACACACACACACACACATACACACACACACACACAAACACACTGCCCCTTATATGACTTACTCTATACCAGTGTAGTTTTCTTCACTTTGATAATCAAGCCCAGTCCTAAAGCTCTTTCATAAGCAGCACTATTTTCCAGTTCAACATTAACAAACACAGGTGTCTAGGCTTGCTAGCACAAATGTAATACAGCAAAGAATCAAATCTCTGTGAGAAAATGCGTTGAAAATTATCTGAAAGGGTACACACAAAACCAACAATAATACTTACCTCCAAAAAGAGAATGCATGGAGAAAAATTAGGGTGGTGGTCAAAGGCAATTTTAGCCTCATCTGTAATGTTCTAATTTTGGACAAAGAGAATGGCTTTGTATATCATTTGTGTAAATAAAAAATCAACTTAAAAAATAGCATGTTAGTAGATATACAAGTTAATCTTAGCATTTTTGTATATATTTACCTATTTGCTTTCTCAGATTTATATTTTTAAAATTGCTTAAGACAGGAAACACATACTATCATCTTCCCAGTTCTAGTTGTATTATCTCAAATAACCATTTCTGAATAAGCATATCAAGAGTCAGTTCTTTCCTTTGCAGTTTTTACCATAACCTCATGTGCATTTGTTCTAATCGATAGGTTACTCTATCACAAAGCTCACAAAAGACAGATTTTCTTTCTATGGTACCTACTACCAAACCTGGTATCATATAATAAAAGTTACTATCAATTAAAATTTTCTCTTAAAATTTTACAAACTTCTAGGAAACCAAAATATTTATAAAGAGATGAATAGAATTTCAGATATTCAAATATTTCATGAAAATATGCTAGAAATATACAAACCTAAGATAGTAACCCGGAGCTCCATCTAATGTTAACAGGCTTGTTGTACCTTGATGAGAATCGGTCTCATTTATAGAACCTAGCTTCTAATGCTATCATGTTTACCAAACTTGGGGCTAGTATTCACATGTACATTTTGATAATTTTTATATTCTGGGCATACTATAGATATCACATTCTAATATAATGTGCATAGGCATGAATAGAAGCAGAGTTTTCGATCTGGTAATAACCTTCAAAATCTTCAAATTCAGTTTCGTCAAATGAGAAATTGAGAACCAAAAGGTGAAGTTACTGACTTTAAATCATTCAGCAAGTTAGTAATGACTGAAGTTGGGACACAGGTGCTGATCAACATATATAAATGTGTTTTCTTATATGCAACCAAGTTAGAAAAGTAAAATGGGTATGAGAAAGAAAGTCACAGTAGTTCATTAAATAATATAAGGTATTCCCTAAGCAAAAGCTTGCCTCTAATACAAGATTTTTTTAATATATTATTTTCCTGTTTAACAAACCTTGCTTTCTCTGTGTTAATATCCTGCATTGTCCAGTGCTTCCTAATTGCAATTAAATTCCTAACACTGTTCCTTTCAGATATAGCAGTGTGAGAACAAATGGACTCTTGCCAATTCCCCAGTCACTCGTTTTGTAAACTTTCTATTTTTTGCTCTCCTCTTGGGGCTAAATCAAACCTATGAAGTCCTACTGCGTAATTCCCCTTCATCTTGTACTGAAAAGTGCTCTTCCTCCTGCAATCTGATGTACAACAGAAAATTTCAAACTGCTAATAAACAGCATGGATTCCTGGGTCAGAAAGCTGACCATCTGTGTGCCAAACACCTGGGTGTAAAGAATGAAACCTCTCATTATTGATTCAAAACATGAATATAAATTGGAGAACTCTGGAATGTTACCAGACAATACATCAGAAGATGCTTATGAACCCACAACTTCACACGGTGCCCTGAGATGTTGCTTCAAGTTCTCTTCAGTTTTTCTTCTCTTCATCCCTTTTTATATAAGGCCTGCCAGATTTAGCAAATGAAAGCACAAGCTGCCAGCTAAATTTTAATTTCAGATAAACAACAAATAAATTTTTTAGCATAAGTATGTCCCATGCAATATTCAGAACATACACCAAAAAATTCTTTGTAGTTCATCTGAAATTCAAATTTAACTGTGTGTCCTGTATATTTTATCGGACAACCCTATTTTTGCGCAAATACCTTTGAGCCACCTCTGAAGATAATCTGGCTTTTCCTATGAGTTAAATGTGATATTCACAAATTTGGGAGAAAGGGATATTCAACAAGTGAATATCTTATAAACTTTGCTTTGAGACCTACCTAGAGAAATTTGGCAGGCTTGGTTTATTGGGTAGCCCACGAGTAGGCAGACATTTTCTCTAGGGCTTAGATAGCAAATATTTTAGGCTTTGCAGGTCACACAGTCTCTGTCACAACTTTTCCTTCACAGTGTGAAAGCAGTCATAGACAATACATAAAATATGAGTGTGGCTGTATTCCAATAAAATTTTATTTAAGAAAACAGGTGTCCGGCAAGATTTGGTCTTCAGGCTGTAGTTCTCTAATTCATGTCATGTAGCCAGTATTCCAGTGACATTAAATTTAACTTATTGGAAAATCAGTCTAGTCAGTTGGATAAAGCTGGACTTCCAAAAATCATAAAAAATAGCGTGATTATTCAGGGAAATGGAAATCAAGCTTTTGTGCATATACTATGGAACTGTACTGTATCCCTCTGCTATTGAAGGGAGAAGAGAATGCTCATACGATCAGTTAGGTTTGCAACTCTAATTAGAATTAACTAAATTTAACACATTATACTATTACCTAGTTCATAATTCAAAGAGACACTGTCATTTAGCCAAATTACTACTTTTTTAAAAAGAAATTAATGGATATATTTAAAATTAAAAATGAAGGTGGGGGCTAGCATTTCAAAGAAGATAGAAAATTTAAACAAGAGAAGTAACACTGCACAAAGCAAATGAAAAGCGATCTTTATACACAAGGGCAGCTGAAAGGCAGAAAAATAACAGGGTACGGCTGGTAGGATAAATTGAGGGAGACAAGTCTTGAGCCGTTTCCATGACTCATTGCTGAGCCACAGTAACCAGAGCAGTGCAGACTGATTCAAAATGGATACAGGGAAAGTGAATATGGCATGCAAGAAGAGGGATGAAAAGAGTCAAGGACCAAGAGAGGATGAAATGGAGTGATGTCTTAGAGAGATACCTTTACTGGCGAGACATGTGGAAAATAGAGAGGCAGAGATTGGTTTTGTTTATGATCTCTTGCCAGCAACTACTTGTTTACAATCCGAGGGTTAGGTCAAAGATGACGGTGTACCCGATGATGACAGGAAAGCCTTTTTTTACAGTGTGTTTTTCTGTCCTAGGAGTTTAGTCTGGGAGAAAGGATTCAGGCATACGTTTAAAATCAATCATGCATGTGACAGCCAACCATGTATTTCACATAATCCAAAGGAACAAGTGTTGCACTTGCTAAATTTGAGGCACAGATAAAGAGATGCAAAAGCAAATTGAGTGGAAAAAAATCACTTTATTAAATGTTTCTTTTTCCCTTTTCATCAGCATCAAAGCCAGAATCAACCTGACACAACAGTAATTGTATAAATGACTGAAATGAAGTAAAGAGGTTATTGTCATTGAATAGCTATCTCCATGGCAATAGGAATAGATTGTGTACAAAACAGAGTGAAAAGAAGTAAATGAATAAATACAATGCACATTCTGAGAGAACTCAGAATCAAGCTGATGGTGGAGAGGGTGCCAGAAAAGTTACCTAGGAGTCATGGTACCAGAAATGACCAACGTTCTAACTTTGCTAATTTGTGAGATAAAATGGTCCCCAAGTTAGAATGCACATAGGAAATGGCCCAGGAAAGCTTTAGCCAGGCATCGTTATTTTCATGAAAACAGTAACTGAATTAATCTTACCAGGCTATTTTATATACTCTGATCAAATTAACTTAAAAAAAATGTCCAACTCCTGTGTAAATATTTTGCATTTGTCACATTAAAATATATAAGGAAGTCTTTGTTTCTGATGACATCACTAGATATCACCAAAGGCAAAATTTATCTCGCTGGAAGCATAGTAACTAATCTTTATTGAGTGCTTTTTAAATGTCAGGCATGATGGTAAGTACGTCTATATGTCCTACAACAACCCTGGGAAGGTGGTATTCTTAATATCTCTATTTACATATGAAAAAATGAGGCCCAGAAAGGTTAAGTAACTGTCTAAGGGACACAGCTGAGAAGTGACAGTGCGGATCTTATATTGCAGGCCATCCCCCTTGAGAGCCTGGGTCTTAATCACTACTCTATATTAAAGGGTTTTATGTATGCCCAGACAGATGTTCGCTCACCATCTCAGACAGAAGTTAATGTAGCCTTCATTAATGGATGTTGGTTGCATTTGGCTTCTGTAGACAAACTTTCCTGTCCTGGGTCACAACCATGGCTTATCTCATCACTCATGATACTGGTTCCTGGCTGGGAACATGAGCTAGTGGTGTCATCTACTACCACACTGACTTCCAGAGTTGATTCTGTGATCTTAGTGGCGTGAACGGTGTGCCCTTTGTCTCCCTTTAGTCTGCAGACAGCCCTCCAGAGGCCCATTCTTTGGTGGTGGTTATTTAGAGAGGCCATTCTCTTTCCTAATGGAGTTAGTGAAGGGAATGCTGAGGGCAGTTCAAATCAAAGTATGGACCTCAGAATAGCAGAGCAGCACACCTGTGAGCTTGCTTGAAGGGCAGCTTCTTGGGTCCTACCACCCAGATTTACCATATCAGTATCTTTGGGGTTTGCATTTTACCAAGATGTCCAGGTGATTTGTATGCACATTAGAGTTGGAGAAATATCAACTTAGGGAACATACTATTGCCATCACTTTTCCTCATGTTTATCTTTTTTTTCAATTTAATTTTATTATGTTAGTCACCATCCAATACATCATTAGTTTTTGATGTAGTGATCCATGATTCATTGTTTTCTTATAACACCCAGTGCTCCATGCAGTACATACCCTCTTTAATACCCATCACTAGACTAACCCATCCCCATCCCCCCAAAACCCTGAGTTTGTTTCTCTGAGTCCATAGTCTCTCATGGTTCATCTCCCCCTCCGATTTCCCCCCTTCATTTTTCCCTTCCTTCTCCTAATGTCCTCCATACTATTCCTTATGTTCCACAAATAAGTGAAACAATATAATTGACTTTCTCTGCTTGACTTATTTCACTTAGCATAATCTCCTCCAGTCCCATCCATGTTGATGCAAAAGTTGGTATTCATCCTTTCTGATGGCTGAGTAATATTCTGTTGTATGTATGGACCACATCTTCTTTATCCGTTCATCTGTTGAAGGGCATCTTGGCTCTTTCCACAGTTTGGCTATTGCAGACGTTGCTGCTATGAACATTGGGGTGCATATGGCCCTTCTTTTCACTACATTCTACTTCTTGTATTCTTTGGGATAAATACCCAGGAGTGCAATTGCTGGGTCATAGGGTAACTCTAATTTTAATTTTTTGAGAACCTCCACACTGTTTTCCAAAGTGGCTATACCAACTTGCATTCCCACCAACAGTGGAAGAGGGTTCCCCTTTCTCCACAACCTCTCTAACATTTGTTGTTTCTTGCCTTGTCAATTTTTGCCATTCTAACTGGTGTAAGGTGGTATTTCAATGTGGTTTTAATTTGAATTTCCCTGATGGCTAATGATGATGAACATTTTTTCATGTGTCTGTTAACCATTTGTATGTCTTCTTTGGAGAAGTGTCTGTTCATGTCTTCTGCCCATTTTTTGACTTGATTATTTGTTTTTTGGGTGTTGAGTTTGAGAAGTTCTTTCTAGATCTTGGAAATCAGTGCTTTGTCTATAGTGTCATTTGCAAATACCTTCTCCCATTCTGTGGGTTGCCTCTTTGTTTTTTGACTGTTTCCTTTGCTGTGCAGACGCTTTTTATCTTGATGAAGTTCCAAAAGTTCATTTTTGCTTTTTTCACTAGCCTTTGGAGATGTATCTTGAAAGAATTTGCTGGCTGATGTTGAAGAGGTTACTGCCTATGTTCTGCTCTAGGATTTTGATGGATTCCTGTCTCACATTAAGGTCTTTCATCCATTTTGAGTTTATCTTTGTGTATGGTGTTGGAGAACGGTTGAGTTTCATTCTTCTGCATGTGGCTGTCCAATTTTCCCAGCACCATTTTTTGAAGAGACTGTCTTTTTTCCATTGCATGTTTTTTCCTGCTTTGTCAAAGATTATTTGACCATAGAGTTGAGGGTCCATATCTGGGCTCTCTATTCTGTTCCATTGGTCTATATGTCTGTTTTTTGTGCCAGTACCATGCTGTTTTGGTGATCACTGCTTTGTAATATAACTTGGAATCGGGCAACGTGATACCCCCAGCTCTGTTTTTCTTTTTCAACATTTCCTTGGTGATTCGGGGTCTTTTCTGAGTCCATACAAATTTTAGAGTTGTATTTGTACAACTTTTAAAATGTACAAATTTTAGAGTCCAGCACTTTGAAAAATGTCATTGGAATTTTGATCGGGATGGCATTGGGCAGCGTAGACATTTTAACAATGTTTATTCTTCCGATCCATAAGCATTTTTCCTCATGTTTAGAAGGTCCCTTACTGTGTATCAGGGGAGTGTTCTAGGACCCCAGGATCTAGAGCAGCCACTCTCAGTCTCAGCTGACCAGAGATTTCCCCAGCTAGAGATAGTAGGTGGCAGTTGTAGCTACACTTGAAAATGACTCTTTTCATAGAATTATAAATTGTAAAATGTTTTTCTTGGAGCCTTAATTCTTCTCAGATTCCCAACGAATTCAGTAACACAAAAGCTTTACCTTGGGATCAGACCTGTCACAGCTCTCAGTTACTCCTTGGCTTTGGTTTGCTTCACTGCATAAGAGAAATCAAAGCTGAAACTGGAAAACTACATAAAATTCAGATCAATATAAGATGGTGGAAATCATGGCAGCGGATAATGAAAGCTTAGTGACAGATTTGTGATACAGAAACACCACTCCTGCCTCCCATTCCTTCCCTTTATTCCTGGCTGCCTCAGCAAGCACCTTTCCCTAAATGTTAGTTTAATATTCAAGAGATTAATTTTGATTAAGTGCCTAGTGCCAGAGTCTTATCCTGCCAAACAAAGGTATATAGTCCACTTGAAGGGATGCCATGAGTGCATAAATTATATAAGGATAATATAGACAAAAAAAGAAGCTGCAAACAAAATCACCAATTATTCGTATTACAAGCTGGGTAGAAGCTCTATTGAAACAGAACCAAGTCTCCCTATTTATGATCAAGCCCCAGCAAATAATCCATGGTAAAAATAAGAAAACTAAACTTGAGTCTCAATTGTCTTATTGAACCATGGGTCTTCAGTACAGATTACAAACAAATCAAGCAGTTAAACATCTCAGTTTTTCACAAGTGGTTAGTATAGATTTTCTTTAACTTTAAAATTAATTTCATTCCTATTTTTCATCTTGTACTAAAAATTTACCCCACCTGCCTCCACATCTCACTTCCCCCTTGTCTATCTCTGTATCTGCCACCCTATCTTTGAAGTTTTTGCATCTCTCTCCTTGTGATCACACAACTTATTTTAGAACTGGCCAGGGTTTCTTTAGAAGGTTTCAATCTGGACTCCTAACACCCAGAATTTAAATTCATCTGCATCCCGGACAAAGCAGGAATAAGAGACTTGTAGAGACAGACGTGACATAAAGACAGATGCCAAACACAATAGAGGATTAAGGAAAGGGGGGGCAGAATTCGAATAGGAGAGAAATGAATCAATAAATACATAAGCAGCTAGATAGCCAATAAAGGAGAATAAAGACCCTTTAAAAAGGACCACAGGATTTTACAAGATCCAGACAAAAGACTCGCAACTAATCATGGTCAAGGTATGTGAAATTTAGCACTTCTACTTAGAGCCAACTTAACCATTTTATACATTAAACAGCATAATTACTCTTCAGTTGTGAATGTACTTGACTGTACCTGCAGGTAGAATGGCCAAAATCATTGTTATATCAAATTTTAGTTAAATGTGTGTTCATTTTCTAATATTCTATTAACATCAGCAAAATTGTTCTTAAATTGGGAAACAAATGTTCATTTTATTACTAACCATCATACCTTATATGTTACATGTCTTTAAATGCATAAAATATTATATAATAACCATTTAAACAAATCATCCAAACATTTTCTTATTCTGCCAATCCATAGATGCTAATTCAGAAAAAAAATGGAGTTACGAAAATTCACAAGTTTGAACACTAATTATATGGAGGATTAAGGGAGGCTTATGCCTTGAAATATTTTTCTAATTGAGTTGAGAACAGAGAACAAATCACTCTGCCAGAGAAGTCAAGGGAAGGACACCTGGCCTTTCTGTTTCTTGGTTGTTCTTGAATGTAAGAATGACAGTTTTGCTTTTTTCCAAGAATAACTCCAACCAGTTTTTTTCAGAACAACTACAGGTTTTGCAGATAGGCTATGATGAATTTTAACATGGAATGTTTTCCTTAAATACTAGAGTGCTGTGTATTTTAGTTTGGATAAATGTCTATAAATGCCATAAAAATGTTGAGGGATCTACTGTAATTTTTAAAAAATCTTTTGATTTTTAAAGGCAAGGTACATGAGAACAAGCAGAAAATCATAAAGACTTGTTGAAGATATGGTTTACCAAAATATCTAAGTATCTTAGGATATGGATATGAACAAGATACAAAAATGGAGACTGAGCAATGATGAGGTAAATTTATAACTTGTTAAATGACCATGCCCTAAGAGTACTGACTCATTGGTGAGTGGTGGACAACAGGGCCCTTAACCTCAGTGATGAAGTAGAAGTAAGTAATCTTTGTCAAGTGTAGCAGACTGCACAAAAGTGGGAAAAGTAACTAATAAAATGTGGGCTATAAGCAATATCCCAGTGTTCACAAGCTACAATGATGAACTGAATCCAACAAAATACACTTAATCTGAGTGTATGTAAAGTCCAATACTTATTTTTAAAATATATAGTAAGACAATTTTTGTGAAAAGAAAAGTTACCAAAAGTGAATTTGATTTCTGTCCGCATGAATAGAGGTAGAGTGTCCAAAAAACTGGAGCGATCATTCTCTACTCCAAACTGTTTCATCTCCACTCAGGAAACTTTCCATCCATTTTTAAGTGCCACATCTTAAAGTAGATGTTGAAGAAAACAACCAAGATAATGAGATGTCTCGAAACAACATCACATACAGAATAGTGGACATCTAAACTAAAGAAGAGAACAAATGGCAAAGAAAGGAAAATCAGAGTTCAACTGTGTGTACAATTATGTCAGGTACTCCCATGTGAGTAATTAATTTGATTTGTGTGTTTCTGTCTCTGAGGGGAGAGAAAATGGCCAAAGAAAAGAAAAATTATCTAACACTATTCTTCCTGGAGATAATTTTAATTATGAGAATGTTAAAAAGGAGACTCAAATATTTGACTCAGGATTATATTAGATTAATTTTAAGATTAATCCAATTTTAGATGAATTTTAGGATTACTTCCAAATCTAAAGTACATATGTGTCAAATTTCAATTTTATGTACTTTTCCCAATTACTACAACTTTTTAAGATTTTAAAAAATATATTAGCTCAATAAAATTTTGACTTTAACCATAGTATAAGGGCAGAGCAAAAACCAGAATCAATAAAATCTAAAAGAGCTGATATTAAGAAAAGATTGAAACGAAGAAAATTCAAATATGGTGACCAAGACAGCTTTAACTTTCCCCTCAGCTTGACTAAATTTTATAGACAGGGTGTTTTCTTTATGCCCTGAATTCCCTCTTCTTAGAGCATTTACTTTAGAAAACATAACTGTTTCCTAAAATGATGTCTTTGCCCCTTTGAGATGTAAATCTTCTCCTTGCCTCTTGCCTGATTTATGAGTAAGGGATGTCTTTCTCAAGGACTTGGGAACCACTCCTTTAAAATGAAATCATCAAGGAAGATAGTGTCCCCCATTTCCCAGTCTCTGTGGAAAGGTTAGAGTCCATCTTGGTGGGCACCAGTTAGCAAACACGGATAGCCTAATCACAGAAGAAAACGTTTGCAAACTCGGGAATAATTCAGTGTTAAAACACACCTCACTGTTCAGCCTCTCCCCTCAAGTGCTTCAGTACTTGCCACTAGCTTACCCCAGCACTTTTTAAAGCCCTCCCTCTTTTTTTAAGAGAATTTAGTTCAGACTGAGGTCTCTCTCCCATATTTCAATAGCCTTGAATAAAATTTCCCTTACTTGTTTAACTTTCTCCAGTTCAGTTTTAGTTTTGACAATGGCAGCCAAGGTAAGACCCAAGGATAGAAAGCCAGGCAAGAAACCAGAGGCGATGTAGGTACCAGCATCCAACAAACATTTTCAAATGCCTGTCAGCCCTCTGTAATAGCAATAAATATAGTATTTATAGACTACTGGCATAATAAGGCATGGCCACAAATGACTTTAATGCAGAATAGAAAATGAGCCAGTGGCTTGAGAGATCCTGTAAAGTCCATTGAGAGAATCATAAATGTCCATGGTTGGTGTTAGAGATGAAAGGCACAAGATTCATGTGTAAAACTCCAGAAACAACAAAAATAAAGCAAGAAATTTTTGACACAGCTAGTATTAGGTCAGGAGTCAGTTACCAGGCAGAAGTAGGAGCAGAGTTGTTGAGTAGGTGTTATGAAGTATAAGTATTGGAAAGAATGGCAGAGTCTGCCTCCTCTCATCTCTTGATTGGTGTATGGTCACCAAGTGGGAACTTGCGTTCTCTCTCCCTCCCGTCCTCCCTCCCTCCCTCCTTCTCTTTCCTTCCCTTTCTCTGTCTCGCTCTCTCCCTGTGTCTCTCTCTATATATACACACATACATATACATATATATATGACATAAGGTATGTAAAACATTTGGTGTGGTACTATCTATTATTGGTTGTTTTTGTTACTGTTTGTATCATTAAATTTATATCATATGTTTTAATGACAGAAACAGTAACAACAGCCAGTAATGCTAGTGCCATGCCAAGTGTTTTACATACCTTATGTCATTTAATCCTTCTTTGATACAATGAGGAAAATACTATTATTATTCCCACATCTTTGATAAGGAAACTGAGAGAGAAGTCAGGCAGCCAGCAAATAATGAGGTTGATACTTAAACTAAAGCTGATTCTAGAACCCATATTCTTAGCTCATTAATCAAGTGGTCCTCAATTCCAGCTAAACATTAGAATCAACTAGAGTGCTATTTAAAAATATCAGTATCTGGGCCCCATCATCAGAGATTCAGGTTTAATTGGTTTGGGGTGAGGCCCTGACATTAATATTTAAAAAAAAATAAAATTAAGTAAACCCTTCTCAAGGTGACTGTAATGTGGTGAACTATGGCACTAAGCTATTCTGTTTTTCCTCCTGCCACTTCTGTAGTAGAAACAATAGCATAAATCAATACCAGCAGAGACAAAACTGGTTTTTCATCATGTCCTCACCTCTAATTCACCTAAGAATGTAGCATCCTGGTTTCCACCTTCACCATACCCTCAGACTGCACATGCGAAGGCTACCAGCTAACTTCTATCTGACAAATCCACAGTCCTTTTCATAGTCGATCTTCCTGCATCATTGGATGAGGATTAAAGCATCATTCTTGAAACTATACTTCTTCCCCATTTTGTAAAATATGCTGTCTTACTATCCTGCTATTCCCAATGGATTTTCTTTCATGTCTCATCTTTATAATTTTCCGGGGTTCCATCTTCACTCTCTACCTTTCTCATTCAACACATTTGCATTTCTGCAGAGTATCTCCCCAACTCCCACATTATCAAGTACCCCGCTAAGAAAAACAAACTCTCCATTACTGTCTCCAGCCCAGTCTCCCTCCTGGGCCTCTGTTCCACATATCTAGCTGCATATTCTGAATGTCTCCACCTGCTTCATTGTACACTAGGGGTGCTGGACCTTGGGGTAGTTACAGCCAGAGCCTGGGGTCTCTCATTTTATGCAGTATCTGTTGTTCTATGCATTGTATAGTGGCAGGGTGGTCTCTTACTCCTCTGCTCCTAAGGGAAAAGTAAACCCATCATGCCTTCCACACCAACCTCTTTAGCCTTAGAGAGCTTTTGTACTGCTGATGGCAATGGGAAGCTTACCAAGAATATTGTTTTAATAGAATTTTAAGGAAACAGAAATCAGGAAAAATATATTCTGTCAGGTCCTTTACCTATTTCCAGGTTCTCCTATACACAGTTTTTCTATCAGGACGCAAGCCAAAGGAGAAATTAATTGCCCGTAGTCCTGGCTGATTTGATTTCTCAAATTTCTTTATTCTGACTCTTTGTGCTGCTAACTGGAACCAGTTTATTTGAGTTTTTATCTTTCTTTTTTTCACTTCAAATACTTTAGTAAAGAAATATAATTTATTTCCCAATTATTTTATATACAGTTGATATATTTTTCTTCTTTTTTCTCATTTCTGAAATCACATTTGTTAAAACATGCTGCCTTCAAAAAAGACAAATTGTTAGTTATATGTCTGTTTTTGATAAATTAATGTTCATTCATTAATTTTACTCTGTAAGGTGATGAAAGAAATAACTTTATTACTACTTTAAAATTATACAGTATTATTCTTAACAGTCATGGTACTGGTAATGATAGTGATAACAAGTAAGCTATTTTATTTTTTGAAGCTTGCTCATAGTTTATGTATGCCTATTACCAGAGTGTTCATCTTAAACTTTTATCTCTAATATATCAGAACAGAAGAATATTATAGCATCTTGTTCTTTATTTTACTAGAGTTATGAATGAGTAGTAACTTAAAGGTATATAAATTAAGCACCTGGCTCGGTAATTGAATTCCAAATTTATATGAGTTATAAGCCCAGAGGTGCTTCCTCATTATTAAGTGATAATTATCTGGGTGGATGCGCCATTTCATTTATCAAAAGTGCATGTGCTTTGCAATTTATATAAAGACAAAAATCCAACTAGAAGGTTTGTAAATTTAATTATTCTATTACTGAATATATTAACTTTGTCATATTAAAATAATCTCCCCAGTGTTAAATCTTTAAAATATCTGTCAGAATTTCCTTTTGCTTTCAAGTTAATATATATACAGTGTATACTGGATACAAAAACATTCAATGGATTCTCCTTTTAGCTTCTTGGGTTTTAATAAAAAAAAATCATTTTCACTGTGCTCCAAGTAAGACTTGCTGAAACTTGCCTATGAACAGAGATTCTCCAAGATATTTTAATTTTTTATTTCCCACTTCAAGCATGTTTCCAAACTGAAAAATTGAGATAAGATGGTTTATAGTCAAATTGTGATAGAAAATTTTGAATTGAGTTGAAGTCTATTGTGTTTTGCAATACAAATCTTTTTATGGATAATTAATAGGGAGAAAAACTCAAGCAGTTTTCATGGATAATTCATCATTAGGAATGTTCTTTATGATATCCAGCTAAGTATGAAAAGGTGAATTAATGATGGATTTCACTTGTCCTTCCAGCATAGAAGCACTGTCTACTCTGTAAAATAAAAAGCTTCATGAGAACTGTGACTGACATGTATTTCTGAGTAATAGTTTTAGGAAGGAAGAAGAACTGCCTGTTGTAGACTAATTTTGGTCAATAGCAGAAAGTCAGGCATTTGCCCACTGCCTACCTGGCCCTGTATGACCCACAGACATTTGCATTGACTACCAGGGAATCTGCCAGACACTTTTTTCCTACAGTCTATGGGCCACAGAAATGCAAATTGAGAAAGAAATACCCTTGGTTGCCAGCACAACTTCTCTCTTTGGTTATCTGGCAGGAATACTCAGCCAAAATTAACAAACTCCCATCTTCAACCTCCTTCTCACATTCCCCCAGCAGTGCAATCCACAGTTATTAACAGTAGAGAATTCCTAATTTGGGATCTTAAAGGTAGAGACCAGGAATATTGGTTCCTATGCGTGTAGAATACGATTTTGTAGTCATGTGCCAAGGAACTGAAATGTCAGAAGACTATCCTATAGCTCTAACAAAAGATGTGAGGAGTAATTTGCTCCTGGATTATGAAACCAAACACTGTGATAGCAAAAGTTATAGTTTTCTCTGATGGAAAAGTGGTATTTGGTGGTCTCCGTCAATTTAAAAATACTGACAGGGTGAGCACTCTGAACCCAGTCTCTGCAGATTCTATCCAGGTGAAGCCCCCATCCTGAGTGCATTCCTTGGAAGTTAGGGATCAAGTACATCTAGTTTCTTTCTTTCTTTTTTTTTAAAAGATTTTATTTATTTAGTTGAGAGAGAGAGAGTGAGTGAGAGAGAGAGAGAGAGAGATCATGAGTGGGGGAGCAAGGAAGCCAGATTGGGCAGAGGGAGAGAGAGAAGCAGACTCCTCGCTGAGCAGGGAGCCTGATGTGGGACTCGATCCCAGGACCCTGGGATCATGACCTGAGCTGAAGGCAGATGCCTAACCAACTGAGCCACCCAGGTGCCCAAATACATCTAGTGTCTTGATGTTCTTTTCAGCACATCTCTTGTACAGTGGAGATAGTGTGATGTAGTGGTTAACAGCATGAATGAACTTTGGAATCAGAAAGCATGGATTTGAATCCTTCTTACACTACCTATTAGCCGAGTGACCTTAGGAAGTTTATTTAACCTTTCCGAATCTTAGGGGTTTTTTCGACCTTGAAGATGGCTGTAATAACACCTATAATAACACCTGTAAGAATTGTTGACAGAATCAACTGAGATATCATGTACAAAGACATTAGTGCTATGCCTTCCATGTAATAAATACACAAGATATACCTAGAGTCCAAGTGTTTTTATATTCTTTCATGATTTTCATACATGTTAGAAAGTAGTAGAGTTGGGAGAGAAGAAATTAATGTTTCTACCTTAATGTCCTAAGTTGTAGCTTCCTTTCTTCCAGTGCTAAACATCTTTCTTCATTTTCTAACAACCAATTATATGATCGTGTAAATTCAAAGATTTGTGTGAGTTTGCTTCTTTAACTTCTCCCCATTTTCTTCTGACATATTTTCTGTGGGATAAATTCAATAGTCAAAGAAAAACTCTAATCTCACCTCATCTATAAAGTTTTTTTCATCCTTTCAGAATTACTAACTTCCTCCCCTGTGTTCCCACAAAGAACATAATATTTACTTGACTATCTTTGGTTACTTGTCTGTTTATCTCTATCCCTTGATAACATGTAAGCTCTTTGAGGGCAGAGATCATGGCTTACTTGTCCTTATTGGGTTTAATAGTGTGAAAAACAGCTTCAAACTACATGCTTTGGGAAAACAAATACTGAGAATCGTTCTGGCAAGCAATGTCATTTGGCATTTGGAAAGCCACCAAGGACGGAAAAGTACAATGAGACATTCTGTTTGATTTTCTGTAGTAAATGCCACAGTGAAAAGTGACTGAGCTTTTGAGAACCCCCCCCCAGAGTGTCACATTTTGAAGCAGCAACTTTTGAATGCTGTTTTAGAACCCATCTGCTCTTGATATTTTGTTGGTCAAAGACTATGCACAGCATAATATAAAATATCAGTAAACGGTCTTTTAGTCCTTTACATTCTCTCTTTTTTCTTCTAAAAAATAAGAGAAAGATTGTCTTCAGTCTTTAAAGATCATTAACTATTCAAGACTTCAGCAATAATGCTAATGTGGTTTTGTTTCACTTTTTAAAATCTCAAGATACATATATAAGTTAAATCAAGATTCAGCTTATAGTTTTCTAAAATGTAAGAAGGATGAAAACTGACTAATTCATGATAATTATAGTCATGTGAGGTCAATGCCATTAGAGATAGCAATTTGAGTAATAATTCACACTTGCTGGGCATGAAAAATATAACAAACTTTAATTATCTTTTCTTATTTTTTTTAAACTATTGGTGATCTTGCCACTTGATCTAATAAATACTTTGTTTACATAAATGAGATTTTTTAGAGAAATGTTGAGAAAATAAGTCCAATAATGCAAATCAAATATCTCAAGAAAGGCCTATCTCATCTGTTCAGATTTAGAATGAAAAGTTTACTCTCAAATGCAGCTTCTTATCAATACAAAACAATACAAACAAAATGGTTGAAAAAAATAGAATAAGTGAAGAGAGACACTAATTTCTCCATCTTCTCCAATTACAACTTTTATACTAAAATTTAAATGGACCTACAAAGCACATTCCAAATTAAACTAAAAGCTAGTTTTGAATTCTAACCAATATATACTCTAACTTGTATTTCATAGAGGTGGAGCAAAATGTATTATCCATCATTCTGAAGAATAATGACCTACAAGTAGGTGATGATTTTTGATGGATTTTAATGGAAATAAAATTTCTGAAAGTTTAATTTTCATACATTTTACTGTATTTAAAAAGATCTAACCAAGCCTCATGTTAAAAATAGGCAAAAAATTAAAATTTCCATTTTAACTTTGTTTCTTAGGTGGACTGCTAAAAGATGGAGCTTAAAAGGTAACTTCATTTTGTTTTATAAAATATTCTATCTGTTGAAATATCTAGAGAGGAAATTGATACCGATTTCAGAGAAAATATTCTTACCTGCAGTTACTGGACCTGTGATATTTTTCAAATTTATTATGGGAAATTACATATTTATCAGTTTGCCTTTTCTTCTTGACTTTGGAAAAATTAAATAGCACAATTAAGTATCTCCGTGGCATTTAAAATTTAACTGTGAAGAAATATTCCAAAGAAGTTTAGTGATCTAAATATTCCAAAGAAGTCAGTAATCTAAATATACCAATTAAAAGGCAGAGATTCTCAGAATGAATCAAAAAAATAAGACCCAACTAGAGGCGCATGGGTGGCTCAGTCAGTTGAGTGTCTGACTCTTGGTTTCAGCTCAGGTCATGATCTCAGGGTCATGGGATTAAGCCCCAGATAGGACTCTTTGCTTAGCATGGAGTCTGCTTGTCCCTCTCCCTCTGCTCCTATCCCCACTTGCACTCTCTCCTTCTCAAAATAAGAAACATATAAAATTAAAAAAAAAATAAGACCCAACTATGTATGTCTATAAGAAATCCACTTTAAGTACAATGATACATATAAGATTAAAAGGAAAGAGATGGAGAAAGCTATACCATGCTCATACTAATCAAAAGAAACCAAAAATAAGCTATATTTTCAGACACAGCAGACTTCAGAGCAAGGAATGCTATTAGGGAAAAAAAGGGGCATTATATAATGATAAGGGTCAGTGGTTAAAGAAAACATAATAATCCTTAATGTATATGTACCTAACAACAGAGCATCAAAATACAGAAATCAAAAACTGATAGGACTGCAAGGAGAAATAGATGAATCCACTATTATAGTTGGAGAATTTTACACCCCTTTCTCAGAAATCAAGATATCAACCATGAAGAAAATCAGTAACAACATAGGTGAACTCAATTGCACTGTCAAAGAACTGGTTATTATTAACATCTATCGACTACTTCATCCAACAGTAATATTCTTCTCAAGCTCATATGGAACATCCATTAAGATAGACTACATTCTGGGCCATAAAACACACCTTAACAAATTTAAAATCCTATGAATGTCTATTCCCAGACCACAATGGAATTAAACTAGAAACCAATAAAAGAAAGATAGCTGGAAAACCTCAAAACACTTAGGGATTAAACAACACACTTCTAAATAATACATGGTTCATAGAAGAAATATCAAGAGAAATTTTACAATATTTTGGAAAAAATGATAACAGAACTTATTAAAATTTGTGAAATGCAGAGAAAGCAGTGTGTAGTAGGAAATTTATAGGCTTGAATGCATGTATTAGAAAAGAAAAAAGATCTAAAATCCATAATCTAAGCTTCTATCTTAGAAAACTAAAAAAAGAACGAATTAAATTCAAACTAGAGGAGAGAGAGGAAGATGATAATGGAGTAGGTGGACCCTAGTCTCATCTCGTCCCAAAAACATGACTAGATAACTATCAAATCATCCTAAACACCCCAGAAATTAACCTGTAGATTGACAGAATAAACTCCACATCTAAAGGAAGAGAAGAGTCCACATAGAAGAAGGTAGGAAGTGTGAAGACATGGTTTAGGGGAGAAAGGGATCATGGTGCTATAGAGGGAAGGGAGCCATGGTTGAGGAGAAGGGCAAGAGGGAGAGGAGCACACAGGGGCATGCACAAGGAGAATGTTTTCCCAAAACCATTGGCTGGAAAATGAGAGGGACTGAATGTCATAGGTTCTTGCAACCAGTGGGGCTTGAAGCCTGGACTTCTAAAGGTCAGCAGGCTTGGCTGGGATAGAGACCAGAGGACACTGCTGTGCTCCTAGAGAGAAGACAGGCAAACAACCTGTGGGCCAGAGAGTGTAGAAACAGAGATCTGAAGAATGCCTGGGGCACAGAGTGAGGAGATCATTTGCTGTTATTGGAGGCACATCCCTTAGAGGCAGCATTCATGAGATGCTTCTCCAGGAACAAAGGAGCTTCCTGGCTCCATTTGCCTCCCCTGCTTCTCAGCATAAATGTAGAACCACCTGTGGGAAGCAGAACATTACTGACACTGGTTGCCTAACTTGCTTACACCAGGCCCCACCCCCTGGCAATCTGGTGGAACTGCCCTTCTCAGTCAAGTTTGCCTCAGTCCCAGGGCAACAGGCCCCTTCCTGAGAAGAACAGCACAAACCCCTGCCCATAATACCAATCCAGAGAGTACTGCAGAGCCTTAGTTCTTGTAGAAGCCATGTCAGGTCTCTTTTCACAAGCAGACCAGAGTACACTCAGGTAAAACTTGCCACATTCAGGCCAAGGACCAAACACAGCCCATAGCTGGCAAAGAGAGCCTCTGCAGATGACTGGCCTGAAGGATAGAGCAGCCAAACACAACAGCAGAGTGCACACAGCAAACATCGGAGACACTCTCTGAAGCACCAGGCCCTGGGCACTGCATAAGCTCTTCTTCATAAGGCCATTACTTTCAGGAGCAGGAGACCTAACTGGTTTTTCTAACACACAAAAGAAGGCAGAGGCTTCTTAGACAAAATGCCAAGACAGAGGAATTTATTCCAAATGAAAGAACAAGATAAGGCCATGGACAGAGGTCTAACTGAAAGAGATATCAATAACATGCATGATTTTAAAGAATTTAAAGAAACAATCATGAGGATACTCACTAAGCTTGAGAAAAGAAGACATCAGTGAGACCCTTACCACATAGATAAAAGAGTTAAAAAAGAATCAACCACAGATGAGGAATACAATAACAAGATTGAAAACAGGTTTGATGCAATGAACAGCAAGCTGCAAGAAGCAGAGGAATGAATTAGTGACTTAGAAGACAAAATAATAGAAAATAATGAAGCTGAACAAAAGAGAGACAGAATTTTGTATCACAAGAATAGACCTAGGGAATTTAGTGACTCCATCAAATGTAATAATATTTGTATTATAGGAGTCCCAGAAGAAGAAGAGAGAGAAAAGGGGGCAGAAAATTTATTTGAAGAAATAGGAACTGACTACTTCCCAAATCTGGGGATGGAAATAGACATCCAGATCCAGGAGGCACAGAGAACTCCCATCAAAATTAACAAAAGTAGGCCAACATCAAGACATATTGTAATTAAATTTGCAAAATATAGTGATAAAGAAAAAAAATCGTAAAAAGAGTGAGAGAAAAGAAGTCTTTAACTTAAAAGGAAGACCCATAAGCCTGGCTAGAGATTTCTCAGTGGAAACTTGACAAGCCAGAAGGGAGTGGCATGATATATTCAAAGTGCTGAATGGGGAAAATCTGCAGCAAAGAATACTCTATCCAGCAAGGCTATCATTCAGAATAGAAACAGATAAAGACTTTCCCAGACAAATAAACACTAAAGGAGTTTGTGACCAGTAAACCAACCTTGCAAGAAATATTCAAGGGGACTCTTTGAATGCAAAAGAGAAATCAAAAGTGACAAAGACAAGAGAGGATCAGAGAAAATCTCCAGAAACAATGAGAAAACAGATAATAAAATGGCACTAAATACATGTCCATCAATAATTACTTTGAATAAAATGGACTAAATGCTCCAATCAAAAGACATAGGGTGTCAGAATGGATTAAAAAAAAAACAAGACCCATCTATATGCTGCCTACAACAGACTCATTTTAGACCTAAAGACACCTACAGATTGAAAGTGAGGGGATGGAGAAAAATTTATTATGCAGCTGGATAGCAAAGGAAAGTCAGAGTAGCAATACGTCTATCAGGTAAACTAGACTTTAAAACAAAGACTATAACAAGAGACGAAGAAGTGCACTATATCATAATAAAAGGACAATCCAACAAGAAGATATAACAATTGTAAATATTTATGCCCCCAACATGGGAACACCCAAATATATAAAACAATAACAAACATAAAATAACTAATTGATAATAATATAATAGTAGTGGGCGACTTTAACACCCCACTTATATCAATGGACAGATCATCTAAACAGAAAATAAACAAGGAAAAAATGACTTTGAATGACACAGTGAGCCAGATGGACTTAACAGATATATTCAGAACATTCCATCCTAAAACAGCAGAATACATGTTCTTTTCAAGTGCACAGGGGACATTCTTTAGAATAAATCACATATTAGGTCACAAATCAGGCCTCAAAAATTCAAAAAGACTGAAATCATACCATGCACTTTTTCTGACCACAACACTATGAAACTAGAAGTCAACCACAAGAAAAAATTTGGAAAGACCATGAATACCTGGAGGTTAAACAACATGCTACTGAACAATAAATGGGTAAACCAGGAAATCAAAGAAGAAATAAATAAATAAAACATGGAAACGAAAATGAAAACACAATGGTCCAAAATCTTTGGGATGCAGCCAAAGTAGTCCTAAGAAAGAACTATATAGCTATACAGGCCTACCTTAAGAAGCAAGAAAAGTCTCAAATAAACAACCTAACCTTATACCTAAAGGAGCTAGAAAAAGAACAAATGAAGCCTAGAGTCAGCAGAAGGAATAAATAATAAAGATTAGAGCAGAAATAAATGATACAGAAACTAAATAACTGAACAGATCAATGAAAACCAGGAGCTGGTTCTTTGAAAAAATTAATAAAGTTGAAAAACCCCTAGCCAGACTTATCAAAAAGAAAAGAAAAAGGACCCAAATAAAGAAAATGAAAAACAAGACAGGAGAAATAACCAACACTACAGAAATACAAACAATTATAAGAAAATATGAAAACCTGTATGCCAACATATTGGACAACCTGGAAGAAATGGATAAATTCCTAGAAACATAAAACTACCAAAATTGAAATAGGAAGAAATAGAAAACTTGAACAGACTGATAAGCAGCAAAGAAATTGAATCAGTAATCAAAAATTTCCCAACAAACAAAAGTCCAGGGCCAGATGGCTTGACAGGCAAATTCTACCAAACATTTAAAGAACAGTTCATACCCATTCTTCTAAAACTATTCCAAAAAAATAGTAAAGGAAGGAAAACTTCCAAATTCATTCTGTGAGGCCACTGTAATACAAAACCAGATAAAGACTCCACTAAACAAGAGAATTCAGGCAAATATCCCTGCTGAACATAGATACAAAAACTCTCAATAAAATACTAGTAAACCAAACCCAACAATACATTAAAAGAATTATTCACCACAATCAAGTGGGATTTATTCCTGGTTTGCAGGGTGGTTCAATATTTGCAAATCGATCAACATGATACACCACAGAAAGGATGAGAACCATATGATCATTTCAATAGATGCAGAAAAAGCACTTGACAAAGTGTAACATGCATTCATGATTAAAACCCTCAACAAAGGGTTAGAGGAAACACACCTCAACACAATAAAGGCCATTTATGACAAACCCACAGCTAATATTATCCTCAATGGGGAAAAACTGAGAGCTTTTCATCTACAATCAGAATAAGACAGGGATGTCCACTCTCACCACTTATTTAACATACTATTGGAAGTCCTAGCCACCGCAATCAGACAACAAAAAGAAAAGGCATCTAAATTACCAAGGAAGAAGTAAAACTCTCACTATTTGCAGATGACACAATACTCTATACAGGAAACCCTAAGGACTCCACCAAAAAACTGCTAGAACTGAAAAAAAAAATTCAGTAAAGTTGCAGGATACAAAATCAAAATACAGAAATCTGTTGCATTTCTATACACCAATAATGAAGCAGCAGAAAGAGAAATCAAGGAATTGATCCCATTATAATTGCACCAAAAACAATAAGATACCTAGGAATAAACTTAGCCAAAGAGGCGAAAGACCTATACTCTGAAAAAGAGTGATGAAAGAAATTGAAGATGACACAAAGAAATGGAAACTCCTTCCATGCTCATGGGTTGGAAGAAACTGTTAAAATGTCTATACTACCAAAATAATCTACACATTAAATGCAATCCCTATCAAAATACCAACAGCATTTTTCAAAGAACCAGACCAAACAATCCTAAAATTTGTATGGAACTTCAAAAGACCACGGAAGCCAAACTAACTTTGAAAAAGAAAAGCAAAGTTGGAAGCATCACCTTTCCGGACTTCCAAGTTATATTAAAGCCATAGTGATCAAAACAGTATGATACTGACACAAAAATAGACACATAGACTAATGGAACAGAATAGAAAATCCAGGAATGAACCCACAACTATATGGTCCATTAATCTTCAACAAAGCGGAAAAAAATATCCAATGGGAAAAAGACAGTCTCTTCAACAAATGGTGCTGGGAAAACTGGACAGCAACATGCAAAAGAATGAAACTGGACCACTTTCTTACCCCATAGACAAAAATATATTCAAAATGAATTAAAGACCTAAATGTGAAACCTGAAACCATAAGTATCCTAGAGGAGAGAACAGGCAATAAACTCTTTGACATCAGCCATAGCTACTTCTTTCTAGATATGTCTCCTGAGGCAAGGGAAACAAAAGCAAAAATAAAGTATTGGGACTTGATCGAAATAAAGGCCAAGGAAACAACCAACAAACTAAAAAGGCAACCTAGTAAATGGGAGAAGATATTTGCAAGTGACATATCTGATAAAGAGTTGGTATCCAAAATCTATAAAGAACTGATACAACTCAACACCCAAAAAACAAATAATCCAATTAAAAAATGGGCAGAAGACATGAATAGACATTTTTCCAAAGAACACATACAGATGGCCAACAGACACATGAAAAGATGCTCAACATCACTTTTCATCAGGGAAATACAAATCAAAACTACAAGGAGATATCACCTCATACCAGTCCGAATGGCCAAAACCAAAAACACAAAAAACAAGTATTGGGTAGGATGTGGAGAAAAAGGAACCCTCTTGCACTGTTGGTGGGAATGAAAACTGGTGCAGCCACTTTGGAAAACAGTATAGAAGTTCCTCAAAAAAGTTAAAAATAGAACTACCCTATGATCCATTAATCACACTACTGGGTATTTACCCCCAAAATACAAAAACACTAATTCAAAGAGATAAATGCACCTTTATTTTATAGCAGCATTATTTACTATAGCCAAATTATGGAAGCAGCCCAAGTGTCCATGGATAGATGAATGGATAAAGAAGATGTGGTATATATACACAATAGAATATTATTTAGCCATAAAAAATAATTGAAATCTTGCCATTTGTAATGACATGGATGGGGCTAGAGAGTATAATGCTAAGCAAAACAAATGCCATATAAGTTCACTTGTATGTGGAACTTAAGAAACAAAACAAATGAGAAAAGGAAAAAAATAAAAAGAGACAAACCAAGAAACAGACTCTTAACTATAGAGAACAAACTAATGGTTACCTGAGAGTGAGGGGATGGGTGAAATAGGTGATGGAGATTAAGGAGGGCACTTGTGGTACTGGGTGTTCTATGGAAGTGTTGAATTACTATATTATACACCTGAAACTAATATTACACTGTAAGTTAACTAACTGGAATTTAAATAAAAACCTAAAAAAATTAAATTGAAAATAAGCAGAAGAAATTAAATAATAAAAATTAGAGCAGAAATCAATAAAATTGAAAATAAGAAATCACTACCAAAAATCACCAAAACAAAAGTTAGTTCTTTGGAAAGATGAATAAAATTGATATGCCTCTAGCCATACTATCTAAGAAAAAAAGAAAGCATAAGTTGCTGATATCACAAGTGAAAGGGGACATCAGTACAGAGCCCATGGACTTTAAAAAGATAATAAAGGAACATGATGAACAGCTCTATGCTCACGAATTTGATAACCTAGATGAAATGAGTCAGTTCCTTAAATGACACAAAACACACAAGAAGAACTAGAAAATCTGAATATGCCCATACCTATTTAAAGAAATAGAATTAATAATTAATGACCTTTCAAAACAGAAAGAACCAGTCCCAAATGGGTTCACTGGTAAATTCTACGAAACATTGCAGGAAGAAATTGTACAGTTTTCTACAGTCTCTTCCAGAAGATGGAAACAGAATACCTCCTAATTCATTCCATAAGGCCTGCATTACCCTAATACCAAAACCAGACAAAGACAATATAAGAAAAGAAAACTATAGATGAATCTCTCTCATTAACATATATGAAAAATCTTCAACAAAATATTAGAAAATCAAATTTAACAATATTTAAAAAGGATTATGCACCATAATCAAGTGGGATTTATCTCAGGTATATAAGGTTGATTCAATCAAAAATCAATTAATGTAATTCATTACATGAACAGGCTAAATAATAAAAATTACATGATCATATTAATGGATGCAGAAAAACATTTGACAAAATTCAACACCCTCTCCTGAGAAAAACTTTCAGCAAATTAGGAATAGAGAGGAACTTCTGCAACTTGATAAAGTAGATCTACAAAAACCCCATAGCTAACATTGTACTTCAATGGTGAGAAACTCAAAGTTTTCCCACTAAGATCAGGAATAAGGCAAGGATGTTTCCTCTTTCAAATGCTTTTCAACATTGTACTGGAAATCTTAACTAATGTAGGCATGCAAGAAAATGAAATAAGAGTTATATAGACTGGGAAGGAAGAAATAAAACTATTCACAGATGACAGGGTCATCTATGTAGAAAATCTGAAAGAATCAATGAGAAAAAATCCTGGAACTAATGCAATTATAGCAAGGTTGTAGGATACAAAGTTAATATATAAAAGTCAGTCACTTTCCTGTATACCACCAATGAACAAGTAGAATTTGAAATTAAAAACATATTACCATTTACATTAGCACTCAAAAAAATACCTATGTTTATTTCTAACAAAATATGTACAAAATCTATATGAGGAAAACTGCAAAGCTTGTATGAAAGATATCAAGGAAGAACTAAATAAATGGATAATCATGTTCATGGAGAGAAAGATTAAATATTTTCAAGATGTCAGTTATTCTCAGCTTGATCTGTAGATTCATCACAATTCCAATCAAAATCCCAACAAGTTATTTTGTGGCTACAAACTGATTCTAAAGTTCATATGGAGAGGCAAAAGACACATAATAGTCAACTCAGTATTGAAGGAGAAGAACAAAGTCAAAGGACTAACACTACTCAACTTGCACACTTCCTATAAAGCTATAATAATGAAGACAATGTGGCGAAAGAAGAGACAAATAGATTAATGCAACAGAATAGAGAGCCCAGAAATACATGCCCATAAATATAGCCAACTAATCTTTGACAAAGGAGCAAAGACAGTACAATGAAGCAAAGATAGTCTTTTCAACAAATGGTGCTGGAACAGCTAGACATTCACATGCAAAAAAGAAAGAAAGAAAGAAAGAAAGAAAGAAAGAAAAATGTAGACACAGACCTTAAACCTTTCACAAAAATTAACTCAAGGGTGCCTGGGTGGCTCAGTCGGTTAAGCGACTGCCTTCAGCTCATGTCATGATCCTGGAGTCCCAGGATCGAGTCCCACATCGGGCTCCCTGCTCAGCGAGGAGTCTGCTTCTCCCTATGACCCTCCCCACTCTCATTCTCTCTCTCAAATAAATAAATAAAAATCTATTAAAAAATTAACTCAAAAATGGATCACAGACCTAAATGTAAAATGTAAAACAATAAAAAAAAAACGATAAGTTCTACTTCATTAAAATTCAAACCAAATAAAAACGAAGATGTCCTTCGATATGTGACTAGATAAATAAACTCTGGTACATCCAAACAATGCAATATTACTTAGCTCTAAAAAGAAATGAGTTATCAATTCATGAAAAGACATGGAGGAAACTTAAATGCATATTACTAAGTTAAAGAAGCCAATCTGAAAAGGTTACTACTGTATAATTCCAACTATATGACATTCTGGAAAAGGCGAAACTGCAAGAGAGTATCATTAGTAATTGTCTGGAGTTATGAAGGAGAGAGGAATGGATAGGTAGAACACAGGATTTTCAGAGCAGTTAAACAATTCTGTATGATACTACAATGGTTGATACATGTCATTATATATATATATATTTTTTTAAGATTTTATTTATTTATTTGACAGAGAGACACAGCAAGAGAGGGAACATAAGCAGGGGGAGTGGGAGAGAGAGTAGCAGGCTTCCTGCCGAGCAGGGAGCCCGATGCGGGGCTCGATCCCAGGACCCCGGGACCATGACCTGAGCCGAAGGCAGACGCTTAATGACAGCCACCCAGGTGCCCCAGCATGTCAGAACCGGTAGAATTCACAACACTAAGAGTTAACCTCATGTATACTATGGACTTTGATAATAAGGTGTCAGTGTATTCATCAATTACAAGTGTGTCACTGTGGTTGGGTGTCACTCGTGGAGGAGGTTCTGCATGTATGGGGGCAGAGGGTACATGGGAGTTCTTAGTACTTTCTGCTTATTTTGTTAGGACTCTAAAACTTATCTAAAAATAATATCTGTTAATTATAAAAAAGAATATTAATATATTCTTATGTAAGAATATACCATATTCTTATAATATAATAAATTCTTATAATAATTTATATTAATATAAAAAATAATATATTAAACAAGAATGCCATTTATTTTCTATAGACTAGTACTCAAGAATTGGAAATGTTATCAAATCAACTGCAGCAAAATTGAAGATAATGATGTCAGTATATGTATACAAAACTACTACTTACCATATAAGATGTGAAAAATTTTTATTCATCTCTCCATTCTTCTAATTGGTGTAAAGACTTTGTTATTCATGGGCCATTGACAACTTTAAAATTGCCCTCCAGAGTTGCATGTCTTAAAATTATTTGATCCCAGAAGTTTTTAAATTGTGATGTATTGACAAAACCCCAACAGGAACTCATTAATCTACAAGTGTTTCATATGCCTTAAACATTAAAAATATCACCATTGTGTGCTAAAAGTACAAAACTAGACAGTGCAAATGAGCCCCCAGGTTGGTGAATGCTGTGGATGCTTTAGCATACTGATCAAATGGCATATATCATTCTCTTTTTTTAACTTCCTAATACTCTTGAGAATTTTTCTTAGATTCTAGCATAAGAATAAAAACAAATATATACGTATCTTAAACTTTTTCTTAAAAAGATACATCTAGAAGGAAAGGAATTGTAAGTATTTTTGCATAGAACACTTACTAACATCTTGAAACACTCATGTTCTATAGAGCAGGGTTTGGAAAATTCTGCACTAGGTGATGAACTCTCTTCAGAATGAAGGAGGAATGAAGACCCCAGGTGAACAAACAGTATTTTCTTCTATCCTGGCAAACACTGACGAGAATCCTAACAGAGAATTTGCGGAGCTATACTGTCATTTCTTCTCTTAAGAGATGCTGCTGGAAACGGGACATACTATATTCCTTCAAAAGCTGGTGGTCTCTTGATGTACCTATATATGCTGAGTATGTTAGGGCTGGCAGAAATGATTAAGAACCTTCTTGAAAATGGGATAGCCTCTTCAAGAAATGATAAATATTAAATTCATAAGCCATATTCCATTTATGGTTTAGTTTGATATATAGGACTCTCAGGATCTCTAACCTGATCTATCAGTGATTTCCTTCCTCTCTTTATACAGCCATCCTGGGGGGAATATTTTCTACATAAAGAAATGAGACAAGAACTACTTCATATCTCTATAGCAGGTATCATATTTATTTTCATCTGTGTTGTATATAGAATTAATTTGATTTAAATGTTCAATTACTAATGGCAAAAAGCATAAAACATTTTCATAACTGTCAGTGTTAGATGCCAGAGACCAAGTGGAATAACAAAGAGTATTGTGACCACAGATCATTCATGGAGACAGAATGTCATTGAATGATGCACATTCACCATAATCCAGGCTTTGTATATCCATGTCCTCTAATGCATTGATTTTCTTTTAATAGAGGTTCAGTAACTGAGAGAAGGACTAAAAAGCCATTTTCCCATTGTGTATTTCAGTGTTGTGGCTTTGGTATGTAAACATGGTGCTATTGATCCAATAAAAATTTGTATAAAAATGCCTGTGGACAAGGGCGCTGGGTGGCTCAGTTGGTTAAGCACTCTGACTTCTGCTGAGATCATGATCTCAGGATCCTGGGATGGAGCCCCATGTTCAGCTCTGCCGGGAGTCTGCTTGTCCCTCTCCCTCTGCCCCTCCCCCAGCTTGTGAACACATACACTCTCTCTCTCTCAAATAAATAAATAAAATCTTTTAAAAAATTTACCCGTGGACAAAAAAAATATAAATTTGCACTGTGGATACAAAAGAAAATAATCTAATAGAGGTTCTTTTTGAAGTAGAACACTGACTCAGAAGTTTCCTTGATTTTTATTTTCCATTGCAAACATAAGCTTAGTTCAGTTTCTTTCTATGGTTTAATCATACATTATTGGATATCTAAAAATATCGTTAACTTAACAATACAATCCTTCAACAAATACCAGTGTACTAAAGAAAAGCACAAGATAGAGAATAAGAGCATAACTGTGACAAAAAATTCTACAGCACCACGTCAGTGGAAATATAGAGAAAGAAGTAACAAAGTAAAAGCATGAACAACATACTGTGGAAACAATCAGATATTTGCTGTGCCATCTATTGTATGAATCATCCTTTTTTTTTGAACAATAAAAACTACACATATTGTATCTTATGTTTCCCAAACTAAAACAAATGAATGTGTTTAATCTGAGAATGAAAAGGTAGTGGCTGTGATAGCTCACATTTCAGAAAGTATCAGATAATTCTAATTTTTGGAGAGGCTCAACATGGTATTATCTCTCTGTTTATTTTTGAATATTGTAAATTCTTCCTCTGAATGGAGAGGACAATGTATAGAACTTGAAGTTTCTTCTATATAACTTATCTTGAGAAGGCTGTTCAGTTAGTTGCTGTATCTCATTTTTCAAGCAATTTTCTGACCCTGAGGAGCAATTAAGAAAGACCTCTTCCTGGCTGCTTTGCTAAATGTTCTTAGTGCCATCTGCTGCATGCTTCCGGCTACTGTAGGGGGAACTACTGTAGTTAGTAGGAGTTTATGAATCTTAGAAAGAGCTGATGTCATATTTATCAATTTGCAATCCATGTGTGGAAAGAAAACACACTAGAGTAGCATTCTCATATAGAAAACTCTTTTGAAACTATCTTAGAAATAGTTAGCAATAATTCACTTTGTGATTCTTACACTAAATATTTATCTAATGTACTCTATTTTCTCTCTTTAAAAAGTCTTTGTGTAATAATTTCATCAGATACCTATCAGTAGCATCAGCTTCAGCTCTTCTAAAGTGAAGCTATTAATATCTTTCAGCTTGCTCCTTAGAAAAGGAATGAATCTATTGTATTTGGAAGCAGCAAAAACAATTTGATGGCACTAATAAAGTTTATTGGGTGTATTTTTTTTACTAAAGGGCTTATTTTTGAGCTAAAAAATAAATAGGGAGATATAGAAAGGCATTTAAAAAAATAGATGATCTCATTATTCTGAAAAGCATTTACAAAGATACGTGTTGATAGCTAACTACTACCTAAGTGTAGAGAAAAATCTGCTTGTGATTATGTTATTTTGTGGAATAGGTAAGTATCCAGGTATGCAACCCTGTGATTCCTTAACCAACAATGCCATTTGGAAATGTAGTCTGTAACTGTTCTGAAGACTGGTGCATATCATATAACCATATCCCTTTCATATTTTATTTCCTTAATTATCTTTTTCTGGAATAAAATTCATTAAAATGTAAGATCTGGTATGTGTTAAGGTGGCTACCAGCAAAGACCAAGCTCTTGAGTCTGTTCTGGTTCTGATTTGTCCTCTTGCTTCTAATTCTGAGGGTCCTGAATGTCCTTAAGGTTCAAGGAAGTATGCTGCCTGGAGTGACTCCGTTATTATTATTAATTATTATTATTATTATTTCACACTCACTGTGCAACATGCTCCGTTGAGATAATTACATAGTTTAATCCTTAATGGTTGAATTTATTACCTAAAATATGTGGATATAAAATGCCCAAAGAGGTTGGCCAGTCCTTATCTTTTAAACTATCTACCTGTAACAGTTACTCTTAGCAATCCCTTGGGCAGATTTTTTCTTTTGTTCCAAAGAATCAAACCTTTCTTGCACCCTCTCTACAGACCATCCTCATCTGGCAGATAATTAAGTCAAGAATTCTATTCCCTATAGTGTTTTAAGATGTTAGCCTCCTAAAAAGTACACAAGCCATTATCTCAATATTGGAAATGAAGCAGACTCTGTAATAATGCAAAACATGTTTAATTATGTATAAAACAAATCACAGTTGCAAAATGATGAAGAAATTAGAAGTATTAGAGTGAAAGACTGCATGGACAAATATGATCAGAGGCCCTGCAAGGTAATAACAAATATACTGCAAAAATACTTAGGTTGTCAGGACTCTTGAAAGAAAACGTCAGTTATTATTTCTGAAAGCCAATTAACTGGAGTTGATCAAAATCTTTCCTAATCACAGTGAAAATAGTATTTAGATTTTCTTTTTTAGTCACTAAAATAAATGTTGTTTTGTATACAAAGAGGCAGAAATTCATAGTGTTTAATGCAAGCTTCAATGTACTCCTTAGGAATTTTTGTCACATATACCCTAAGGTGGGAAAAGGGTATTTGTTTGCCAAGAATGCCTAGAATATCTGCTTTATTGCTTTCTAAGACACCCTATTTGGGGTTAGTAAATAAAACCATGAGATAACTACTGTATTCTATCTGTCCTCAGTCTCCCTTTTCATGTTCTATCCAGTACCCAAGTTTTTATGCTCTCCTGATGCCCCTTCTCCTAGATCCAAGTAATCTGATAAAGCCCATTCTCTCCACATTATGGTGACACGGGAGATTATACATCCATAAGAAACAACCATATAGGCAGGGTAGTACCTTCAAAACACCTGCATGTCAGAGTAACCCTTACCGTAGCTATGTGATGGGCCAGTTTTGCTTACCTGTTATGGTTGGAAAGTGTGTACAGCACCCTATGTATTCAAGTCTTTTCATTTGACATTATTTAACCCATAATTTCTCAAAAGAAAGTAGTAGGGAAACTGGCATTTGAGCCCAAGTCCACTGGGCTCCAAAATATATTTCTTTTTCAGAGAACTACACCAACAAATACCAAAAGAGCTATATAAAAAGCAGAGTTAGACGCAGGACATCTCATGGATTTTTGCCAGTGATCTAGCCTATGCTGTTCAGAGACTTGGTCGAGAATAAAAATCCAACATTTAGTCTTATTTTTCCACCTGTAGTTTGACTTAGTTCTTTCAAGATATCCCTTAACTCAGTTACCTGACATGTTTAACATTTAGTCTAACTCACAGAATATGTTACCTAAAAATATCTTCTGTTACCCCGCTCTAGGCCCGGTTTTCACACTTAGTTCAGTCTCTCTTGCCTGCTCCTTCCCCATTTGCCTTCCCTTTTGGATTAACCCACATTCTCCACTACACCAACTTCTCTCTTTTCTACCTTTTAGGAGAGGGATTTCTCGAAATATTCCACAGAAGACAGAAAAGGTCTGGAAATTAATTTAGCAAAACAAATGAGGTGATTATAAGAGAAAATTTGCAGGAATAGGTTGGAATAATAAGACATAAAAATTGGGGATTTACTGTGATGGAAGAATGGAACAGACCGTTTCTAGGTAATAGTGGCTCAACAAAACAAAAAGCCTCTTGAAAACCAACACTTGAAAGTTTAGAATCAGTTTGCTTCTGAGACAGCCTTTTTTTAGGGTTTTATCAAGCATAAAATGTTCAATATCTTTCAGTAGAAATGTGAAAAGGCACTCCTAAGGCCCTCTCAGATTCATGCTTTGTTCAAAGCCTAAACATTAAACTCAGTTCTATCCCCTAACAAGAGCATACACTCAGCTCTCCCCTGGGGATTTGCAGGAATGAGGCTAGCCCTGAGGAGACAAGTGGGTAATTCCAAATTCCTCTGTGAGTCTGTAGTGGGGTAAACATTCTCTGCCCACTGAAAGACGTTTAAACAGTCATGTGACCACCTGCGTATTTTTTAAATTTATTTATTGTACTGAATATTACTTTAGGATGCTATAATTGGCTTTGATTCCCTTTACCATTCATTTTTCTGATTGTAATATTCACTCTCTATTTTGCTAAATAAATTGGACCAGATTAATTTCCATGATATAAGAAATGGTATAGTGTAGGAAAATATTCTTTTTGATTTGTTACCTGATAACACTATAGAGTTGACCCTTGAACAGTGCGGGGGGATTAGAAGTATAACATGACTCCCCAGAAACTTAACTACTAATAGCCCTCTGTTGACCAGAAGCCTTACAATAAGGTAAGCAGTATATTAACACATATTTTATATGTTCTATGAATTACATACTGTATTCTTCCAATAAAGTAAGCTAAAGAAAATAAAATGTTATTAAGAAAATCATTAGAGAAAATACATTTATACTACTCCACTATAAAAATATAAAAAAAATATTAAAAAATCCACATATAGGGTGGGGGGATGGGTTAGCCTGGTGATGGGTATTAAAGAGGGCACGTTCTGTGTGGAGCACTGGGTGTTATGCACAAACAATGAATCATGGAACATTACATCAAAAACTAATGATGTAATGTATGGTGATAAACATAACAATAAAAAAATTTTTAAAAATCCACATATAAGTGGACCTGCATAATTCAAACCTATATTGTTCAAGGGTCAACTATACAAGCCAATATACACTGAAAGTTTAGTATTAAAAATGTGACTGTAATCAGCTTTTTAAAATTCCTAATTAATGATGCCTAAAAAATATAAGGAATGCTTCCAGATGAACATGGCTATGAAAGTCAGCATTAACCTCCTTCTCCTATTGGGAAACATAGAAAAGCACCAAAACCTAAAATCTACATTTTTAGTGAAACTGGAAGACAGATATATTCCTGACTCAATACATGTAAGGCTGTAAAAGAAAAAATGTTTTGTTTTGTTTTTTACATTATTACCAGCAGTGTATGAGAGTTCTATTTCTTCTGCATTTTCACCAACACATGGTATGGTCAATCTTTTTAATTTTAACCATTTGAATAGGTGTGTGGTTATGTTTTGTTGTGATCTTAATTGGTATTTACCTAATGACCAGTGAGGGTAAATACCTTTGCATGTGCTTATTTGCTGTCAGATTATCTTTGGTGAAGTGTCTTCTAAAAGATTCTGCTGATCTTAAAATTGAGTTTTTTTTTGTATTATTGTGTTCTGAGAATTCACATTTTGCCAGTTGAATGGTGGGCAATGGGGGGTAGTATTTTTATTTCATAATGATTTTAACTGACATTTCCTTGGTTAAAAATGAAGTCAAGAACTTTTACAAAGGTTTATTGGCCTTTCAGACTCCTTTTTTGGGGGAAGTTCCTATTTACCTATTTTGCCCACTCTTTTGTATTGGGTTTCTTGCTTCTTATTGATTTATATGAGCTCATTGTATGCTTATGGATAGGAGTCCTTTATATGTTAGCAAATGTCTTTTCTCTGGCTTGTCTTTTAATCATTATTTATAGTACCTTATCATGAACAAAATTAATAATTCTAACATAGTCGTACTGATCTTTTCCTTTATGGTTTGTGCTTTTTCTGTCTTATTTGAGAAATATTTCCCTTCCCAGATGTCATGAATATATTATGCAAACTTATTTCCAGTAGCTTTAGCATTGTGCCTGTCCCATTGGGTGCCTCATCCACCTGTGAACAGTGTAAGATAGAGATCCACAATAATTTTTTTCCACATAGATACTTAATTATCACCGTGTTGTTTAAAGGCATCCTTTCCCACTGCTTGCCACTGCTTAATCCCATGTCTGTACATGCATGACTCTGCTTGTAGGGTCTCTCTTCTGCCCCGCTGAACTCTCTTAACTATTCCACGCTGTCTTAATGTTACTAGGTCTTGATAATCTGGTTGAGATATCTGATAACTTGTCATGTTTCACACACTAACATATTTACCACTCTGTTTGCTTCTTATTCCCTTATGCATCTTAAATCTCTCATCTGAAGTCATTTTTATTCTTATTAAACCCATCCTTTAGGATTTATTTTAATATAGTTTTATAGGTGTTGAACCTCTCAATTTTTTTTAAACTGAAGCTATCTTTATTTTACCTTCATTTTACAGGATAGCTTCTCTGGCTATCTATCTTAAAACCATGGAGATATTATTCTACTGACTCCTAGCATCTTTGGTTGCTGTTAAGGGGCAAGCTGTCAGTCAAGCTGCTGTTCCTTTGGAAATAATTTTCCATTGCTTTCTCCTATTGTGTTTCAGATTTTCTCTTTGCCTGAGGTATTCTATATTTTCATTATTATGTGTCAAGATGTGTGTTTCTCTTTCTAATTCAAATTTCGTTGAAATAATTGTAGACTAACATGCACTTGTGAGAAATAATAGAGATCTCATGTATGCTTTCCCTAGTTCTCCCCAATGTTAAAATTTTGTGAAACTGTAATATATATCAAAACCAGGAGATTAACACTTGGACAATTCTCTGATCTTATTCAGATCTCTCCAGTTTTACTTGTACTTATGTGCGTGTGCGTTTAGTTTTATACAATTTTATATCCTCTGCCAGTTTGTGTGTCCCTTACCCCAGTCGAGATAAAAAATAGTCCCAATACCACAAGGATTCTTCATGTTGACTTTTTATAACCACACCCATCTCCCTTTGCAGCCTCTTGGCTCTGGAGGGACAAACTAAAAAAATCAGTTCCTACCTGTGTTATTTTAGATCTTTTCAATCTATGTTCTATGTCTCTTAGTGCATCATTTCCATTTTCCATCTTTTTGTCCCTTCAGGCTGGATTGTGGAAAATTTATTCTAACCTATCCTCTAGCTCACTCATTTTCTTTTCAGCTATTTCTAGTCAGTTGATAAATCTTCCCACCGAGTTCTTAATTTTAGTTAGAGTTTTAGGATGAGAAGATTGATTTGATTTTTTAAAAAACCAGTATAATTTTAAAAATAACTTTATGTGTCTTAAGCCTGTTATTTTTTATTTTTTTAGGATTTAAATATAAGTTGTATTTTAGTATATGTCTTTTAATTTAAATATTTGAATGCTTTATGATGTCTTTCTACCGTCTACTTTTTTCTGCTGGTTCTAATTTATGGTATTTTCTTTTCTGATCATTGTAGTTGAAAACAATTAGTTGCAGAAATAATTTGAGGCCTCAAAAGAGAATGTTTATTTGCTTTTGCTGGGGTGGGAGGGGCACTACAAAAGTGTCATCAGCTGAGGCTACACATTCAAGTAAGGGCTTCTTTGCTTCTGTCTCACCCTTTCTCTGAGAGTATAGCTCTTTTCAGACTCTGCAGTGGGTAGGGAAGGATTTTTGAAGTCTGTCCTTTAGCCCCAGGAGGTTGCCAAAACCACAGCTCAGTTCCACAGCTATTTCTTTGAATAGACAAATACCCTCTAGGCAAAAGTAGCTTTTAGTGTTGGGCTTGGTCTGAATTTTCAGTTTATCCCTGATTTTGGCCAGGTAACTCTTCACTATTTTATTAACTCCTATATGCTTTTAGAAATTTTTGAAGCCTTTTATCTGGCTTTTTTTAGTTATTTCAGGGTGCTGAGGACCCACTAAATATCATTCTACACTTTTTGAAAGTTTGAATTGTGTCAATGTAGTATCAACTTAGAAATTACACACACACACACACACACACACACACAGAAGGATTCCAAAGATGCACTTGTGGGAGTAAGAAAATTTGGGAGAATTTTATCACAGCTATCCATGCCATAATACTCTGTAAAATCAGCTGCACAACCAGGGAGTCTGTGTTTTGTTATTTACTTTTGAGGTTTTAAAAAAAGATGTACAGATTGCCAAAACTCCTTGGCACAAATACAACTAAAACACAGAATGAAGCATGGGGGTAAAGGAGAGTAGACTTATTTTCCATATTAATCACGTAAGTTCGTTTACTAGTGAAAGTTTTTAAGGCAGTTGAATTTAAAATAATGTATCGGTTGGGATTTTGTTTGTTTGGCTTTCATTTTTTAGTTTTAAAAGCTAAATTAGCTAAAAAGAAAGATGATAACTGGTACTGTTACATTCAGTTTGTCTTCAGTAGCCTTGGAAGTTTTGAAAAATTCACTAAATGAGTCTATGAAGATAAGAGAGTAAGAGGGGGAATCCTGCACAAGAAAGCTCATGCCTTAATCTATAATTAACTGAAGGCACATCTCTCAGCAACTACAAAAAGCAATAACTAAGTGCTTCTACACATTGGCTCCTTAGTCAGCAGTTATGCCTTAAGCAAAGAGTTACAGATTATAAACTCCTTGAAGTGGGGAACTATTCAGATAACACTAATGAGGAGAGATATAAAGACCCACATAAAATTGAGGGAAAAAACCTCCAAGAGTATATACTTGGCATAGATGTTCCTATTTAAAATCCTGTAAAATAAAGTAGCAATAGTTGGTACTTCATAATGTTGACTGAAAACAGTAAGATATTTTCCCATAAAAGAACTATAATTTAAATTAAGACAAAAGATCATGTGGAATATCTATAAATAAATCCCATTTAACATTGTCTTTAAGTGCATCCTACTTAACCTTAGTTAAAGTATCCTCAGACAACAAATTCACTCAAAGATCAGGCTGTCCTTTATCTCAAGATATTTTTGTCTCTCTACCTAGAACAATCTTAGGAAGGTCAAGAATAGTAAAGATCTGTGAGCTATCATTATCCTGCTCTTCATCTGTTTTTCCTACCAAAAATGATTTAGTAATGTCAGAGGGGCTCTACACTGAAAAAAAAATACTTAAGAAGTTGTATCAGGATTGACTTATTTAGAATCAGATCTACTCTGGGATGTTCTCAGGTTAACACGAATGTCTCATACAAAATGAACTATTAGTAGTTTTCCAGCTTAGGACACCTGGATGGCGCAGTCATTTAAGCATCTGACTCTTGGTTTCGGCTCAGGTTGTGATCCCCAGGTCCTAGGAGTGAACCCTGCATAGGACTCCGTGCTCTAAGGTACAGTCTACCTCAGATTCTCTCTCCCTCTCCTTTAGCCCTCCTGCTCATGCACTCTCTCTCTCTAAGATAAATAAGTCAATCTTAAAAAAAAAAAAAGTTTCTCGGGTGATCACATTATGAACATGGCACTTACTGAAAATAGTTTTTTAAAAATTGTGTAGATACAAAAATACAAATAAAATATGTATAAAGTACAAAAACTAGCACTGCAATACTTCAACACTTACCTACCCCCTGGTTCCAGAAATCCATCTTTACTATCACTTCTTGCATTTGCCTTTTTTTGCTCCTGAGATTCATCCATGTTGTATGTGGTTGTAGTTCACTCATTTTCCAGTTGTTTATTGTTCCCTTGCACGAATACCCTGCAATTTATTTTTTCAGCCTGCTAGTGGGTTGTTTCCAGTTCTTTGCTGTTAACAAACAATGCTTCTAATAACATTCTTACAAATATTTCCTGGTATCCATGTGCATGTAGTTTTAAGGAATATAGACAAGGGTGGAATTTGTAGGTCATAGGATTGGTGTATCTTCAATTCAATTGGAAAATGTCAGATATTTTTGAAGTGTGTTCCAGTTTACACTTCCACCAAAAGTACACAGTGGTCTGTGGCTCCATGCATTAGGCAAAAATACCATGTTCTCATATTTAAAATTTTTTTGCCAATGTAGTGGGTATGAATTAGCTTCTCATAATGGGCTTAACCATTCCTCTGATTTTTAATGAGATTGAACATCTTATATATTTTCTGACTTTCTGTTTTTCTCAAATGAAATGACTCTCCACTATTTCTTTTTCCTTTTGGCCCATTTTATTGGATTGTCTTTTTCCTGTTGGTTTGTGTGATTTCTTTATATATCCTGAACTCTTAATTTTTGTCAGTTACATACATTGCAAATATCTTCCAAATTTGGTTTGTCTTTTTATTTAAGTTGTGGGTATTCTGAGCAGAAGTCCTTTTTTTCAGTGTCCCATTAGTATATACTTTGGGTCTTGTTTTAGAAAGCTATCTCTATGCTGTGGGCATAAAGATATTCTCCAACATTACATCAATTGGAAATTATTTTTGTGTTTATGTTTAGGCCCAATTTCATTTTTCCCCATAATTATCCCAATGCCTTTTATTTAAAAGTCCCTTTATCACCTTTAATATGAAATGCCAACACATCATCAGTCGAGTTTATATGTTTCATTCTATTTCTGGGCTCTCTTTTGTTGACTGTCTTATTATAGTTTTATAATTATTCTTTACAATTTATTTCAGTAAGGCAAGTTTATTCTTTTCAGGAATGCCTTAGCTATTTTTGGACCCTTTGCTCTTCAATATAAATTTTAGAATAAGTTGGTTTGGTAAGTCCCATAACAAAATAAAAAGCACACAAACAAAAAACAAGTTTCATCAGAATTTTTATTAGAATTGCACTGAATATACAGATTAACTAAAGGGAAAGCTGATGTTTTTTAAATCATATCTTCCAACTCATAGATATGGCATTTCTCTCCATTTATTTAGGTCTTAATGCCATTCAGTTAAGTTTTACAATTTTCCCCGTGAATGTCTTGAATATTTTTTGTTAATTTTTTAAAGTTTTTTTAAAATTCCAGTTACTTAACATACAGTGCGCTATCAGTTTCAAGTGCACAATATAGCGATTCAACACCTCCATACAACACCCTGTCTTACAAATTCTTTGATAATTTATTCTTAGGTCTTAATTTTTAAAATTTCATGTAAGGGTTATTTGTTTGATTCCATTTTCTAACTCTTTTTGCTAATGTATAGAAACATGCTTGAAGGTTTTCATTGATTGTGTCCAGCAGCCTTGCTAAATTTACTAAATGATTCTCCAAAGATTTTTTCATTAAAAAAAATTATACCATCTGTAAGAAATAAGAAACTCATTTTTTCCTTTTTAAACATCATACCTTTTCTTTTCTTCCCTTGCTGCCTAGCTAAAAGGCAACTATGGTGATAGCAGGAAACCTTGTCTCTCTCTTACACTGAAAACTTCTAAAGTTTTATCATTAGGTATCATTGCTCTCAGGCTTTTAACAATTAGGAAAATTTTTTGCTTTCACTTCTTAGTTTGATAAGCATTTTAACACAAAGAGAAATTTAATTTTATCAAATCCTTTATCTGCATCCATTCAGATGATTGTCTATTTCTCCTTAATTTGTAAATATGGTGTATTATTGAAATTCATTTTCTTTTAAGCCAACTTATATTCCTGAATAAACATACATTTGTCAGATGTTAAGATTTTAACATCTATGTTCACAGTTTAGTTGGCCCATAGTTTTCTTATACTGTCCTTTCAGATTTTGAAATCAAGGTAGGGAGAGCCGCATAAAATTAACTGGGATTATTTCCTTTATTTCCATACTTAAGAAGAGTTTGTGTAGGACTGAAATTAATTCATCTATTAAATGTTTGCTGGAAAATAGGAGTAAGGTATTGAGGCTTTGGGGGAACATACATTGGAGAGATTTTTTTTTTATTTTTTTATTGTTATGTTAATCACCATACATTACATCATTAGTTTTTGATGCAGTGTTCCATGATTCATTGTTTGTTCATAACACCCAGTGCTCCATGCAGAACGTGCCCTCCTCAATACCCATCACCAGGCTAACCCATCCCCCCACCCTCCTCCCCTCTAGAACCCTCAGTTTGTTTTTCAGAGTCCATTGTCTCTCATGGTTCATCTCCCCCTCTGACTTACTCCCCTTCATTCTTCCTTTCCTGTTATCTTCTTCTTTTTCTTTTTTCTTAAAATATGTTGTGTTATTTGTTTCAGAAGTACAACAGTCTTGCACAATTCTGTGATTCAACAGTCTTGCACAATTCACAGCACTCAGCGTAGCACATACCCTCCCCAATGTCTATCACCCAGCCACCCCATCCCTCCCACCCCCAACCACTCCAGTAACACTCAGTTTGTTTCCTGAGATTAAGAATTCCTCCTATCAGTGAGGTCATATGATACATGTCTTTCTCTGATTGACTTATTTCACTAAGCATAACACCCTCCAGTTCCATCCACGTCGTTGCAAATGGCAAGATCTCATTCCTTTTGATGGCTGCATAATATTCCATTGTGTATATATACCACATCTTCTTTATCCATTCAACTGTCGATGGACATCTTGGCTCTTTCCACAGTTTGGCTATTGTGGACATTGCTGCTATAAACATTGGGGTGCACGTACCCCTTCGGGTCCCTACATTTGTATCTTTGTGGTAAATACCCAGTAGTGCAATTGCTGGATCGAATGGTAGCTCTAATTTCAACTGTTTGAGGAACCTCCATACTGTTTTCCAGAGTGGTTGCCCCAGCTTGCATTCCCACCAACAGTGTAGGAGGGTTCCCCTTTCTCCACATCCCCGCCAACATCTGTCGTTCCCTGACTTGTTAATTTTAGGAGAGATTTTAAACTACTGGTTCCATTTCTTTTTTTCTTTTTTAAGATTTTATTTATTTATTTGACAGAGAGAGACACAGCGAGAGAGGGAACATAAGCAGGGGGAGTGGGAGAGGGAGAAGCAGGCTTCCTGTGGAGCAGGAAGCCTGATGTGGGGCTCAATCCCAGGACCCTGGGATCATGACCTGAGCCGAAGGCAGACGCTTAATGACTGAGCCACCCAGGCACCCCACTCCATTTCTTAATAGTGAAAATTTTATTATTTTCTCCCTGTTTTTCCTTAAGTTAGTTAAATTTATATTTTTCTAAGAATTGGTCATTTTATCTAACATTTTAAATTTTTGCATAATATTTGAATATTCCCTTTTTATCATTTAAACAATACCTAATGCCAGGGCACCTGGGTGACAGTCTGGTAAGCATCCTACCTTTGGTTTCAGCTCAGGTCATGATCTCATGGGTCTTGAGATTGAGTCCCACATTGGGCTCTGTACTCAGCACAGAGTCTGCTTGAGATTCTCTGCCTCTCTTTTATTTATTTATTTGACAGAGAGAGCACAAGCAGGGGGAGCAGCAGAGGGAGAGGGAGAAGCAGGCTCCCCACTGAGCAGGGAGCCCGAGATCATGACCTGAGCTGAAGGCAGACGCCTAACTGACTGAGCCACCCAGACACCCCTAAATAAGTGAAATGTTAAAAAAAAAAAATACAGATAATGTCTAGTTTTGCCTTCCTTTCATTACTCATATTATTTTTTACCTCTTACCAGAGTTTGTGTTTTGCTATTCATTTCAAACAATCCATTTTTAACTTTGTGGATTATCTCTCTTGAATGTCTGCTTTCTTTCCATTGGTTTTCTATTATTTCCTGCCTTTCTGTTTTTGGGGGGTGAATTCAGATTTTTGTTTGTCTAAATTTCTTAAACTCATTCACTTTGAGACTTTTTATTTTCTAACATATTGCCTTAAAACTCTCTCTCTCTTTTTTTTTCTAAGAACCACTTTATCACCACTTTATCACTTTAGCTTTATCACCTAAATTTGATATAGACATTTTCATTGTCATTCATTTCTCAGGCCTTTCTAATTTTCATTATGATTTCTTCTTTGACCTCCATGTTTTTTAGAAATGTCTAATTTCCTGAAGTATGAGTTTTGTCTTATCTTTTTATTAATTATTTCTAACTTAATTTCATTTTGGTCAGAGCACATGTTACACATGACACTAGTTATTTAAAGTTTGGTGAACCTTGTTTTATGGCAACAATATGTGGTTAATTTTGTAAAAGTTCTAGGTACCCTTCAACAGAATGAGCATTTCACAATTGATCCACTGGGTTAGGCTTGTTACTTGTGTTAATTCAGATCTATTTTCTCACAGATTTGATGTGCCTGATCTCTGTGTCATGAGAAAATATGTTAAAATATTTCGATTTGATGGTGTGTCTTTTCATCCTTTTCATTTCATGCATCTATATACAAAGATTATATTATTAAGTAGATCTATACAAATTAAAATTCTTTTTTAAAAAGATTTTTATTTATTTGAGAGAGAAAGAGAGAGAGCGAGCATGAGCAGGGAGGAGGGGCAGAGGGAGAAGAAGAAGCAGGCTGTCTGCTGAGCAGGGAGCCCAACATGGAACTTGATCCCAGGACCCTGAGATCATGACCTGAGCCAAAGGCAGACACTTAACTGACTGAGCCACCCAGGTGCCCCAAATTAAAATTCTTAAATTTGCTTTTAAATTGAAACTTTTCTCCACTTCATAATTATCCTTTTTATCTCTATTAATGTTGTCCTGAAATATATTTTGTCCAATTTTTTCATAGTTATAGCATTCTTCTTTTAACTATCATTTGTCCAGTGTGTCTTTATTCCAAACTTCCATTTTCAAATTGTATCCTGAGGGTTTTTTTGGTGGATCTTTTATTTTTTAACAAAGACTAAAAATCCTTGTCTTTTAAATGGATCTTTATTTGTATTTTAATTCTTTAATATCCCTGCAAATAAAATTTGCAAACAATAGTAATACAGAAACTGAAGTCAGTTTCCCCAAACAACGCTAAAACACTCTAAAACTCTTATGTGACAAAGCAACAAAGATTAAGATTTCTGCATTATATAGAATATTTCAAACCCAGCTTATCAAATTATTTAGTGCTTAATGGATATTTTTTAGTATATTGTATGTACTATGTATTCTATGCAGTATTGAATGCAAATTGTCTTTGATATCAAATATGTACTGTTACATAACTAAACAAAGAAATCATTTTTTAAAATATGGCATAGATAATACCTAAATTGGATCTAGGTGTTAGTGCCCCTAAGTATCTGGAGGAGTCAAACACAGAAGCTAAACCCTCAGAAAAATAGCATTAGCAAGAGATAAGATGTTATCAGGAAAAGAGCTGAGATGCTTCTGCAAGAACTATAAAATCTCTTTCCTGAACATACCCAGAACTTAACATTTTTGCTGGTATATCATAATTGATTTCAGATAATAATTTTTTTATAAAACATATGTACGTCATTATTGCAAATATCTAAATTTGAGAGCTCAGACGTGAAGAATATCTCTATTTGTAATAATTTCTACTATTCTCTTTGTGGGCTATTTGTCCCACCTTATCTGTTTCTTGTTTACCTTTTTAAAATATTGATTGGATGTTTTTTCTTCACTCATTTTTCTCTACAGATTTGAAAGTTAAGTATTCTATATATTTTCTTTTATTGGTTACTTTAACATTCCCAGGTGCCTAATTACCAAAATCTTAAATTACAATTTCACTCCTTTTAAACAATGATCTTATTAAACCTTTAAATCTGATCATGACCTTCCTGACATATATGTAATTTTTATTGGATATCAGTGTTCTACCCTGTTTTAAACCCCCAAAATGTATTGTTTTGTGCACTCAATGTTGTTTATATTTACCCACATATTTACCACTTTCTTTTTTCTTTAATCCCTTTTGCATCTTCCACGTGGAATTGGTTTCCTTTTGCCTGGAGTACATCTGTTGAATTGTTTTAGAAGAGTATCTTTTGACACAGACTCTTTCACATTTCCTCATCTGACAATATTTTTTTCTTTTTTTCATTCTTCAAAGTTATTTTTGCTAAGTGTTTAATTCTAGATTGATAGACATATTCTCTCACCACACTGAAATATCCCACTGTTTTCTGGCTTCCTACTGTTGTTCCTGAGAAATCAATTGTCACCCTAATTATATTTCCTTTCCTTCTGGTAGTTTTTAGGATTTTTCTGGTAGTCTGTGGTATCCTGTACTTTGAGCTAGATAATCTAGGTGTTCTTTTATATTTATTCTGCCTTGGATTCATGAATCTGTAATTGATATTTTTCATCAGATCAGAAAATTTCTCATTCTTTTTCTCTTCAAATATTGCCTCTACCTCATTCTTTCTCCTCTATCCCTAGAATTCCAATTATTTGAATTGTATCAGATTTTTGCACTCTGTTCTTCCTGTCTCTTTTTTACTCTGGTGTTCATTCATATTGTACTGTTTCCTCCTGTATTTGTGATTTTGACAGTGAGCTCCCACTCTTTGGAATGTCATCTGCAGTATTCATTGAAACCTCACTTGGTAGTGGATAGCATTTTTGCATTTGTTTTTTCCAAGTTCCTGAGGAAACTAACAACTTGGGACATCTTTAAATGAAAGTACTACTAATAGGCTTTTTGAACTACCTAGATGATATGACTTTCGTTTGCAAATGCTTCTGAACTGATTTGTTAAAATTACTGGGAAAACTTCCTTTCCCATAAACCCATTGCCAAGTTTTAAGACAGGTAATTTTTCTTCTTGTGTTCTTCCAGTTAGTCCTTTAATTGGGGATTTAGTCCATTGAGATTCTATGCTGGGAGAATCATCTATTAAACCTCCCACCATGAGGGATGCCTGGGTGGCTCAGTCAGTTAAGCATCTGCCTGTCTTTGGCTCAGGTCATGATCTCAGGGTCCTGGGATTGAGCCCCGCATCGGGCTCCCTGCTCAGCGGGGAGCCTGCTTCTCCCTCTGCCTGCCGCTCCTCCTGCTTGTGCTCTCTCTTTGACGAATAAATAAATAAAATCTTAAACATAAATAAATAAATAAACCTCCTACCTTGAGTGGTTTTGCCTCCTGCCAGTATCTGTCTTCAACTCCTGTCTTCAACACCTGTGAAAACTGAATTTCAAGTTCACTTGAATTTGGCAAATATTTTTAGGGTGGTAGCTCCAATTATCTGTCAGAATTTTCATTTTCATTAGTTTTTGTCTTGTAAGGGAAGCTGGATCCACAATGCCAGAAACAGAATACCAGTACTGTGTTCCTTTATTACTTCAGGTTGTGTGTGTGTAAAAATATCTGCTTTCTACTGTTTATTGAAAAATCAATAACTATCCAAATTACATAGAATGCCTATATCTGAAGATAACGTTAAAATTCTTGTGTTTCTTTAACTACCATTTTGATCACCATTTTTATCAAAGCACTCAATCTGGATGCTTTTTATTTACTTTTCTTGCCAAATCAATACTCTGTTGTGTTGTTTCAGTTTAACTTGCATTTGAATCCATGGGAACCCTTGAGGAATTTGTTCTACATAGAGTCTGTGACCCCTAACAGCACCATGTAGTGAGTTTTCCTCCTCCTGGAAAGGAGATGAAATAAAATTCAGTTTCTTATAACCTCTCTCAGAAGACAAAGAACAAATGATGTCATCAAACTCCCTGTTAAATCTTTCTTTTTGTTTGTTGTATGTTTGTTTATCTTTGAAATAACATTTGCTTGCAATTTATGTTTCTATAAAATGATAGATACAAGCAAGCATTTCAGTGTCCCAAATGAGATAAGAAATTTGTGTTTGGAGCTTTTGTATAAACTTATATGGAATTAGATAAAGCTTGAATAAACTTATATTGTTAATGTAAAGGGTTTATATTTCTAATGCAGTCAAGAGGGAATGTCACAAAGGGCCCTCAAATCTGAACCAATTGGCAATTGATTTATTCCCTGACTCTTTCACTACCTCTCTCATGTTGGTCCTATGGTAGAAGCAGGAAGATATGTTAATTTTTAGGTATAAATAGTTCTGATATTGCTTTAACCTTTTAGAATATTGCTGAAATAACCATACTTACTTGTTGACATTCCCTGTTATTGCATACATTGAAAGATTTTATTTTAAATGGGAAAATATTTTTCTTAAGAATCCTAAGAAATACAAAATATTTTTCTTAGGAATCATTTCTCCAGGTATACTAAAGCCTAGTATTCTAAATATAGAAGCAAATGGTATATAGAGCAATGTGTATTACCAAAAGACGGCAAAACTCCCTACTTCAATATCTTTGAAGACTGGTTTTAAAAGTATGTCTAAAGCAGGTTTTCTCAACCTTGGAATTTTGGGTAGGATAACCCTGGGAATAGGATAACCCTGTTGGAACTATCTGTGCATTGTAGGATATTTAGCAGCATCTCTGGTTGTGCAGATCTCAGTTTTGCCAATTCAAGGGCTTTATGGTGACCATAGGCCTTCCTGTCTTTTTTCTTTTCTTTTTTTTTTTTTTAGATTTTATTTGTTTGACAGAGAGAGACACACAGAGAGAGAGAACACAAGCAGGGGGAGTGGGAGAGGGAGAAGCAGGCTTCCCGCCGAGCAGAGAGCCCGATGTGGGGCTGGATCCCAGGACCCTGGGACCATGACCTGAGCCGAAGGCAGACTCTTAATGACTGAGCACCCAGGTGCCTAGGCCTTCCTGTCTTGATAAATGTTATCAGGGTATTCCTAACTTCAGCTTGAGAAATAGCATGGGCCATTCCAGGGAGATCAAGGAAGTTTCTGCTACTCCAAATATTCCCATATGTCTAATACATTCCAGAGAATCCTTGTAAAATTCATTCCTTTAAGAATTCAGTCCACAAAGGACTCACAGATCTGGGATCCATGAACTTCAGGTTTTACAAATTGTTTCAGAGTGTCTGTGAACCCTAGAAGTTGTATGCAAAATTATGGGTATGCTTTTCAGACTTTTTCTAAGACTTTAACCAAATTCTCAAACCTCTGTCATCCAGACAAACTTCAAAATGATAAATTCACAGGTATTCTAGGGTGATGAATTCAACACCTATCATCAGACATCTAAAATACCACATATATTTTAGAGTCAAAGAATTAAAAACCCATTAGCACTTGAATATTGCTGTTAGAAATACAATAATATTGAAAACATGTATGTTAAGGTTTCTTTTATTTATGTCTGCTAACCTGTAATAAAGTATTATTAAATAACAAATGAATGCATAACGCAGTATATGATCAGATATTGTTGCTTTCATTTGCTCACAAATAGTTCACCTGAAAGCTATCATCTGTAAAATTTCTTGAAGTATCACTTCTGGGTTATCTCAGGGTTTACCCATTAAAAACCATATATTTTATTTTTTTACAAGTTCATATTTCTTTTTTTTTTAAGATTTTATTTATTTATTTGACAGAGAGAGAGAGAGCACAAGTAGGCAGAGAGGCAAGCAGAGGGAGAGGGAAAAGCAGGCTCTCTGCTGTGCAGGGAGCCCAATGTGGGGCTTGATCCCAGGACCCCGGGATCATGATCTGAGCCAAAGGCAGCCACTTAACCGACTGAGCCACCCAGGCGTCCCTCATATTTCTTTTTTCAAAAATTTTTAAAAATTTGACCGCAGACAATAGAACAAATATGTATTTTTTTAAATCAAGAAGACAACTTCATTGTTTTTTTTTCTTTTCTCTCTCTCTTTTTTTTTTTTTACCTTTTGACCCTCTTCATCCATTTCTCCTACCCCCCAATGCCTATGCTTCTGGCAACCACCAATCTGTTCTCTGCATCTATAAATTTGTTTTTTTTTAGATGCCACATGTAAGAGAAATCATGTGGTATTTGTCTTTCTCTATCTGACATATTTCAATTACCATAATGCTCATAAACTTCATCCATCCATGTTGTCACAAATGACACAATTTTATTTTTTTACAGCTGAATAATATCCCATTTATATATTCTGTCTATGCAGAAGCTTTTTAGTATGATGTCATCTCATTTTTGCTTTTGTTGCTTTTGCTTTTGGGGTCAGATTCAAAAAATCATCATCAAGACCTATGTCAAGAAGGTTACCACCTATGTTTTCTTCTAGAAGTTTTATGGTTTCAGATTTTATGTTCAAATTTTCAATTCATTTTGAGTTAACTTTTGTGGATGGTGTAAGGTAGTAGTTGAGTTTCATTTTTTTGTTTTTTTTTGTTTTTATGAAGTGGGTTTCATTCTCTGCATGTTGCTGCCAGTTTTCCTAACACCATTTATTGAAAAGACTGTCCTTTCCTCATTGTATATTCTTGGCTTCTTTGTTGTCAATTGATTGGCCATATATGTGTGGGTTTATTTCTTGGCTCTCTATCCTGTTTTATTGATCTGTGTTGTCTGTTTTTATGCCAAAACAATACTGTTGAAATTACTATAGCTTTGTAATATAGTTTGAAATCAAGGAGTGTGATGCTCTAGCTTTCTCAAGATTGCTTTGGCTATTCAGAGTTTTCTACAGTTCCATACAAATTTTAGGATTACTTATTCTGTTTCTTGGAAAAATGCCATTGGAATTTTGATGGGGATTGCATTGGACCTGTAGATTGTTTAGGGTAGTATGGGCATTTTAACAATGTTGATTGTTCGATCCATGAGCATAGAATATTTTTCCACTTATTTGTGTCTTTTTCAATTTCTTTCATTCTTGTTGCTTTCAATATACAGGTCTTTTACCTCCTTGGTTAAATTTATTTTTAGCTATTTTATTCTTTTTAATTATAAATGGGATTGTTTTCTTTATTGTTCTTTCTGATAGTTTATTGGTGTATAGAAACACAACATATTTTTGTGTATTGATTTTGTATCCTGCAATTTAACTTAATTTGTTTATTAGTTCTAACAGTTTTTGATGGAGTCTTTAGGATCTTCTAATATCATGTCATCTGCAAATAGAGTTTTACCTATTCCATTTCAATCTGGATGCTTTTTATTTATTTTTCTTGCCAAACAATACTCTGTTGAATAAAAGTGGTTAGAATGGGCATCCTTGTCTTATTCCTGATCTTATAAGAAAGGCTTTCAGCTTTTCACAGGTGAGTATGAGGTAAGCTGTGGGCTTGTCATATATGGCCTTTATTATGTTGAGGAACATTTCCTCTTTACCCACTTTGTTGAAAGTTTTTATCATAAATGGATATTGAATTTCATCAAATAATTTTTCTGCATCTATTGAGTCCTTTTGTTCTTCATTTTGTTAGTGTGGTATATCACATTGATTGATTTGCAGGTGTTGAACCATCCTTGCATCCCTGGAATAAACACCACTTGATTGTGGTATGTGATCCTTTTAATGTATTGTTGAATTTGGCTTGCTAATATTTTGTGTGAGAATTTTTTTCATCTATGTTCGTCAGGGATATTGGCCTGTAATTTTCTTTTCTTGTGGCATCCTTGTCTAGTTTTGTTATCAGGGTAATGCTGGCCTTATAAAATGAGTTTGGAAGAGTTCCCTTCTTTTATATTTTTTGGAAGAGTTTGAGAAGGATTGGTATTAATTCTTCTTTGAATTTTTAGTAGAATTCACCAGTGATAGAATCCAGTCCTGGACTTTTGTTTATTGGGGATGTTTTTGATTACTGATTCATTCTCCTTATTAGTAATCAGTCTGTTCAGATTTTCTACTTCATCATGATTCAGTCTTGATAGATTATTTGTTTCTAGGAATTTATTCATTTTTTTTCTGGGTTGTCCAATTTGTTGGCATGTATTTATTCATAGTAGTCTATTATAATCCTTTGTGTTTCTGTGGTGTCAGTTGTAACATCTCCCCTTCCATTTCTGATTTTATTTATTTGAGTCCTCTTTCTTTTTTTCTTGGTGAGCCTAGCTAAAAGCTTGTCAACTTTATCTTTTAAGGAACCAGCTCCTAGTTTCTCTATTGTCTTTTTAGTCTCTATTTCATTTATCTCTGCCTTGCTTTTTGTTATTTCCTTCCTTCTAGTAACTTTGGGCTGTGTTTGTTCTTCTTTTCCTAGATCTTTGAGGTGTGAAGTTAGGTTGTTTCCTTTTACATGGAATATCTTTTTTCATCCCTTCACTTTCAGTCGGTATGTGCCCTTACATCTAAAGTGAGTCTGTTGTAGACAGCATATAGATGGGTCTTGTTATCTCATCCCATTCAGCCATTCTGTGTCTTTGAATTGGAGAATTTAGTCCCTTTACATTTAAATATACTTATTGCCATTTTGTTAACTATTTTTGTAATTCCTCTCTATTCTTTTCTTATTTTGTGCTCTTCCTTTCTGGTTTGATGACTTTCTTTAGTGGTATACTTATAATCTTTTCTGTTTATCCTTTGTGGTTTTACTATAGGTTTTTGCTTTGTGGTTACCGTAAGGCTTACGTATAAAAACTAATATTTATAATAACCTACTTTAAGTTGATAACCACTTAAGTTTGATCTCATTCTAAAGCTCAACATTTTTTACTTTCCACCCCTCATGTTTTATGGTTTTGATACCACATTTTACATCTTTTTATCTTGTGTATCCCTTAACTAATTATTTTAATCATAGTTAAATACTTTTTATCTTTTAACCTTCATAGTAGCTTTATAATTGAGTAATCCAATACCTTCACTATATATTTATCTTTCCACTGAGATTTATTATTTCATGTTTTCTTGTTATTAATTAGCACCCTTTCTTTTCAGCTTAAAGGAGTCCCTTTAACATTTCTTGTAAGGCTAATTTAATGGTGATGAACTCCTTTAGTTTTTGCTTGTCAGGAAAACTCTTTATCTCTTCTTCAATTCTGAACGGTAATTTTACCTGGTAGAATACTCTTGGTTGGAATTTTTTTCTTTTAGCACTTTGAATATATCATGCCACTCCCTTCTGGCCTACATAGCTTCTGCTGAAAAATCAGCTAATAATCTTATGAGAGTTGCCTTGAACATCACAAGTTCATATATCTATCTGTAAATTTCAGTTAAATGTTAAAAATTATAGAAGATAATATTTCAGAAAATTAATCAGCTATTATTTTCAAATTGCAGCCTAAATCAAAAATTGAACCTAAGGTAAATCTTGATGTGCATGAATGTTAGTAGTAATAGTGGTTAGTATTTATTGACTACTAACTATGCTAAGGCCTTTACATAAACTATTTCATTTAATTGTCACAAAAGCCTTCTGATGCAGATATTATTATCTCTACTTTAAACATGAAAGAAATGAAGACAGAGAAATTCAGTAACTCAGCGGGAGCCAGGATTCCACAACTTAGAAATTTTTCCTGGGATGCCTGGTTGGCTCAGTCAGTTAAGCATCCTACTCTTGATTTTGGCTCCGGTCATGATCTCAGGGTCATGAGATCAAGCCCCACATTGGGCTCCATGCTGAGCATGGAGCCTGCGTAGGATTCTTCCTCTCCCTCTCTCTCTGCCCCGCCCTGCCCTACTCATACTATCTCACTTGTCAAAAAAAAAAAAAAAAAAAAAAAAATTCTAAGTCCTGAGCAGTTTAAAAGCAATTTATTAGTAATTATTGTTCCATGTTTGATTCTCATCATCCAAAATGATATTGGGTCTTATTGTCCCCTCTTTCTTCCTTATTTTTAATCTTCCTATTCACATGATGGACTATCTTCTTTCTTAAAACAATTTTCAACTCTGTGCCTCTTTTTCTCAGTATGCTTCAGTCTTATATACAAAATAACATGCAAAAACAAAAGCAACAACTTTGAAAACAAGCAACATTCCCTCTGTTTTATTGACCTTATATCATATCTTATCAAAAATTTACACCATAGCAGCAAAAAATGAAAAAACAAAGCAATTTGGTTGCAATACCCCTTACCCTCTGTTTTTCAGGACACCTCCCTTTCACACAAACTCTTTATTTTGAAGATTTCTACACAAGGTCCAGTGTTTCTTTGTACTATTTTGATCCTAACCTTTTCCATGATCCAGAGCGTCCTGGCCACAGAGCTACAGATCTTAGAAGGACTATAACCTCAGGCCTATGAGCTCTGGCTTTCACTGGCCTTCTCCTTTTGGCCCAAGTGGACCATGAGTCTTACCATTTTGTATCCATGACTCAAAAAGCAGGAAGTGTTACACTCAGTAGTCCAGTAAACAGGACCAGTCTTTTTTTTTTTTTAATTTTAGTTTATTACATTATGTTAGTCAACATCATTAGTTTTTGATGTAGTGTTCCATGATTCGTTGTTGCATATAACACCCAGTGCTCCATTCAATACATGCCCTCCTTAATACCCATCACCGGGCTAACCCCTCCCCCCACCCCCTTCCCCTCTAAAACCCTCAGTTTGTTTGTCAGAGTCCATAGTCTCTCATGGTTCGTTTCCCCCTCCGATTTCCCCCTGTTCATTTTTCCTTTCTTACTATCTTTTTTTTTTTTTAGACATATAATGTATTACTTGTTTCAGAGGTACAGGTCTGTGATTCCTTGGTCTTATACAATTCACAGCACTCACCATAGCACATACCCTCCCCAATGTCCATCACCCAGCCACCCCATCCCTCCCACCCCCCACCACTCCAGCAATCCTCAGTTTGTTTCCTGAGATTAAGAATTCCTCATATCAGTGAGATCATATGATACTTGTCTTTCTCTGATTAACTTATTTCACTTAGCAAATACCCTCTAGTTCCATCCACGTTGTTGTAAATTGCAAGATTTCGGGGTTTTTTGATGACTGCATAATATTCCATTCTATGTGTTTTTATCCATTCATCTGTTGATGGACATCTTGGCTCCTTCCATAGTTTGGCTATTGTGGACATTGCTGCTATAAACATTGGGGTGCTCGTACCCCTTTGGATCCCTACATTTCTATCTTTGGGGTAAAGACCCAGTAGTGTAATTGCTGGGTCGTAGGGTAGCTCTATTTTCAACTTTTTGAGGAATCTCCATACTGTTTTCCAGAGTGGCTGTACCAGCTTGCATTCCCACCAACAGTGTAGGAGGGTTCCCCTTTCTCCGCATCCTTGCCAACATCTGTTGTTTCCTGACTTGTTCATTTTAGCCATTCTCACTGGTGTGAGGTGGTATTTCATTGAGGTTTTGATTTGGATTACCCTGATGCCAAGTGATGTTGAGCACTTTTTCATGTGTCTGTTGGCCATTTGGATGTCTTCTTTGGAAAACTGTCAAACAGGACTAGTCTTTAAGCCATTGGTTTTCAAAGATAATTTTAACAGCCTTTTTAATATAATTATATTCAAAAGCCTCATAATAGTAGAGAGAAACAATTCCTTAGTTAAAACACCAGGAACTTGGATGCCCCACGCCTACCAATTCCTGACATATCTGAAAGACTCCAGGTGTTCCCCTATCGCTCTGAGCAGCACTGATTGAAAATTGTGTTGATATTTAAGCGATATCAGCCTTTTAAATATATGTAACTACATAACTATAATTGTAACTAGCTAGATAGACAATATTGTCAGTCAAAATTGCAGCTCAGTTGTCCCATCCAAATGGCTGTTCAGAATCAGCCACAGGACCTGTGGGAATGGCATGATGGCCACTCAAGTCTCACATGAGTTGACACTGTGTTTTGTTTAGAACCTTCCTCAAACCCAAATCACCTGTTTGCTGCTGCCTCTTTCTTACCCTTCAGCATCATTATCCCCACTCCCTTATCTCTGAATTCTTTCTCTGCCCACTCTGACCCAATTCCTATTTCTGCAGTTCCACAAGGAAACAAAGACAGAAACAAGTAGTTCTTCAAATGATTTTCTGGTTGCCAAATCCAAAATCCTTGTCTCATTTGATCTCTTTCCAACATTTCTCTCTTGAAGCTTCCTTTTTGGCTATGGTGGCATTGATTCTCGGGAGTCACTCTGCTTTCTCTGTTTCTGTCTTCTCTCTTCTTCCTTTTTCCATACCCTAACTGCCCTAAATGATCACGCTCACCAGCTTTGGGTCCTCAGGACTCTTCCTTTAAGGCCAATCTATGTTTTCCCAGGTAATCCAATCCCAATGTATAACTTTCATCTATTACATATATATGTAATGTATATATATAGTACCTTACTTCTCCACCCTCCTCCTTCCAGTCACACCTTCGAAAGCACCCTGGGCTCCAGTAGAATCCAACTTCTTGTCATTCTCAAAGCACAGTCAGCTCTCTAGATCTCACATTTTCTCAAATGTTTTCTCTCTGAATACCCTGCTTTCCTGTCTTCACCAAAGTGCAGGTACTCCTCAAGATTTAGCTTAGCTATTGCATTCTTCAGGAAACCTTCTGTAGCTTCCTATAACATCCTTGCAAAACTCTGTAAACTCATCACCATGTTATAGTTACTTGCCCATTTATCCATCTCCCTGACTAGACCATGAACGTCATAAGATTCGGGACTGTTTTTCATCTTTGTACCCATTCCAGCTAACACAGCACCTGAAATTAATGATTGCTTGTTGAAAAAAATGAGTAACTTTGGGGAAATTCATAAAGCATGCCTTCTTGATTCCTCTTTGAAAAAGTTTTGGTAAAATGTGAGTGCCACTAGGGGGCACAGAATTATAACAGAATTTTCCAGTACACTAGCTCAAAGATGTTTTCCTTTTGTATCAATCTCTTAACACAGTTTCTAAATATATGGATCTTTAAAAGATCAAATAGCTGATTCAAATTACTTTCAGAAAGAAGAGCTTAAGTAGTTGGCTGAAAGAAAGAGAGTATTGCTGCCATACTAACATGTCAGAAGAAAATGAAATCAGGCACTTGTATCACTTAGATACAACAAACAGACTTTTATGAATAAAAGTGAAGGTAGTATTAGGAAAAAGAAATCAATGTAAATACAATTTCAAGGAATTGATACTACAAGATTTGGGACTGTTTTAAAATTTTCAATAGAAAAAAGTATCTATGAAAGGAAGCCTTTGCTACTGCAGGTATAGTGAAGAGGAATATTGAGGCTATTTCTGTGTTTAGAATAAAACCCCAAATCCTGTTTTAAAACAACTAATAGATACTTCCCAATACTTTTCTTTTGGAAAGAGAAACTGTCAAAATTATTAACACACATTAATAGGCTAAGCTTTTTATTTCAAAAGTTGATATACTTTAGTAGTTAAAAAATCTAGCTTTTTATCTTTGTTTCAGTGGGTTTTATTTTGTTTTTGTATTAAATACCTGTAAGCTTGGGTTCTGGCTCAACTACTATTAGTTTTGAAAAATTATTAACTTGTCCACACCTCAGTTTCTTCTCCTATAAATTGGATATGATTGCAGTGCCTACTTGTGAGGCTGTCAGAATCAAATAAAATAATTCTTGCAAATCATTGTGCATAGTAACACATGCTAAATATTATTTTTCTTCGACAGTGGTTTTTAGCACATTATTTTAGTAATTCCTAGGAAAATAAATTTTGATTAGTTGCTATGATGAAAATGGATGGACCCTTTTCAGTCTTTCCCCCATTCTTTGTCTGCTCCCCTACCGGCCTCTCTTCACACCCACATACACTCCACCTACACCCTTTCTGCATCCCAGGGGCAGAGTCTCTCTGAAAGAGCCAGTACCACAATACAAATACATTAAAAATAATAAAAGGAGGTAACCATAACAAATGCATTTATAGTTGCTATGCTTATTGGTTTGGTTATGATCTGATGGGAGGGAAATAAAAGCTAAGGAAAAATGATGGTATAGCTGAAAGGGCATTCTATTCAAGAGTTAGGAGACTTCACTTGTACCTCTAGGCCTCTAAGACAAATAGCTAAGCCTTGAGCAAGTCACTGAACAGCAGCCAAAAAATGGATTTCCATTTCTTCCTCAGTAAATTTCCTTTTGGCTCTTAAGGTTTGAGGATTCTACTTATCATTACTACCATGGTTGACCCAGGAATCTCACAGTGGATCAGAGTGTACCCACATCACTCAAAAGTGGCATTTGTATCACTCACTAGTTGAGATGAACCATGAACATGACCTGATGGGAAGGTATGTTGAGGGGGTAGGGCTGAGGCAAATGGGAAGATGGAAAGTCATAGAGAAAAAGGAAAGAGGGGGAGAGTAATGGGATCACTGACCTTTTGTGAAAACAGTTCAAATCTAGTTGTTCTGCCTGAAAAGTCTTTCCAGGGCATCTATCTCCTAGCTCTTGTACGGAATTTTCAATACTGTTATTTTAGAGTACCCTTCAGAAGAAAAACACAATGGGCTAGAAAACACACTGAAATAAAATATTTCTGGTAACTACTTTCACTTGAAACCATCTCCATGTAGACCTCAGAGAACACAAGTTTCCAAGGTCACAAATTCAGGCAGGCATCTTACAATGTGTAGAGAATGAATGGTTAAAAGCAAACCCATTTCCAAAGGATAGGGAAGGCTAATCAATTCACACTTTGCACTAGGAATAAACATTTACCTTAGGAAAAAGTGGTTGTCTTTTGCCTTTTATATCTCTTTATAATGCTCTAATGTAATTGTTATGCACAGAATATACCCTATATTGTTTTACTTTGCACAATATGCCATCCTCTCTTCTATCTGGATTTTAATATTTCAGCAAAATAAAAGGCAGTTTCCTAGCAACATTTGTATTCAAAGGTACAACAACAGAAAAAGCTTGATGACAATACTTTTTTCCCCCCCACAGTTAATTCCTGCCTTTTGGGGGAAGTTAGCAGGTAGTAAAGGAAGCAATGTACACACAGAGAGAATCTGGTAGAAGAGGCCATGCAGCCTCACTTGGCTTTTCCTTCCAGAGTCTTCAGGGTCAGGAAGGTTAGGGCTTGCAGCTAAATGCCTCTTTCTGAATAGTAGTTGATAGACACATTGAAATAAAACCATGTGCTCTTATGTACATAACTCAGTTGGAGTTGAAGACTGACCCCTTGATGGGATACTGAACTGGGAGGTGAGATTTCTGAATTCCCAGCAAACCTCATACTAACCTGCTGTGAACTCTTGGGCAGATCTCCTTACCAGGACTAGCTCTCTAACTGGAGGTTACCCTAGAAGATCCCAAAGGTGTAAACCATTAAAGCAGCTCTACACAGCTACTGATCACTAGATCTGATTTTTTTTTTTTTTAAGTTTCATGTCATTTGCTTAATCAACATCACGGGTTCACTGATATTATTGCTGCACCTCCAGGAAAACATCACTGGGAAATTAAGCAGCAGGTTCTCTTCGAGAGAACCCTGTCCGGATTCCACCTTCCCAAAACTTCCTGCCTGCACGCTGGGCCCAGCCGCACCAGTGAGGTGGAAGCGACCCTGACCTACTCGGTGGTAGTCAAAGATGGCAAGAAGGAAAAGCACTTGGTTAAGAGGAAATGGTTTTCATTTTCTCGCCTGCAGAATAGCCAAGATATTCAAGTTTAAAGCGTGCACACGAGTCATTTTAAGTCTCTAGATCTTTCACCCTGAAAGTCCCTGCACAAAAACTCCGCGGGGAGTCTAAATATAGCAACCGCAAACCCCCCCCACCCTCAGCTGGGGTCTCGTGCTGTTCTAGGATTGGAGAGCTCGCTCTAAGGCGCTCTCTGCATCCGCCTCGAATAGCAGGGCACGGAGCAATCTCTCGCACCTCCACAGTGCGTGGGTGTGAAGTGTATTAGGAGAAAAAGAGAGTGACTCTGGGTATTGGTGCTTGGCGCACAGTCAGTCACGTGGCACGGCTGCCCGCTGCGTCGAGCGGCTCCCAGCTAGTGCCAGCCGCCGAGAGGCTTGGGGAAAAGGAGGGAGGGAAGCAGGGTCCTGCGGGTGACCAGGGGCCGGCGAGAGGGCTTCAAGCAAATAAGAGCGAACAATACAAAGTAAAAGAAAGTAAAAGTAAAGCATTTAAATGGAGCTACTGCCAGAGGCGGAAAGGAGCTGCCGCGGGCGTGGGTGTGTGTACCGGAGGGAGTTGAGAGAGTATCTCTGAGGGGCGGAGACAGCTGAAATAAGACTTTTGCTTTAGTATTGCCTCGGTTTCAGGCTTCTAGAAGGAAATCTCTACCTGCTCCGGCTTTGTGGTGGAACCTTAGTTCTTCCTTCAGTTTAACTTGGTTGTTTTCTTTCGTATTTTGGTGGGGGGTGGGGGTGGGGGGAGAATCCACGCTGTTGGAAGAAGTTTCCAAGCCCGGCTTCCTTTCAGTTTCCCCACACTGACTGTGAGGTTTAACTGCTTGTGCTTTATAACGCAGTGTTGCTGAAGGCCAGAGGCCGAAGCCAGTGGCACCGTGGCCTCCCTCCCCGCCGAGGGCGCGCACGCTTTGGGTCGCGAATGTCAGAGGTGGTGGGAGACTCAGCCAGTCCTAACTCGCCACACGTCTCTCACCGTGTAAGGTACAGCCTACAAGGGGTGGGGTGAGGACCCCGAGAAGCTGGTGTCTTGGGCTCCCTGCCCTCCGGGGTTTTTCTCCCAGACGCTGGGCCCGCCGCTGCCACTGCCGAGACTTAACAGTTTTATGACTTTTTCGGACTTAAATGGAAATTTCTTGACTAAGGAAACCCAGTTCGCTCTCCCATGCTTCGCGCCGCTGTCAGGCGGAGCCCCGGGGCAACTCGTTAACCGCGGAGGAGCCACTTTGTAGTTTTTATGCCCTCCCCACACTCCACCCCCCGGGCTAGGAAGGATGTCCAGTTACTCGATGGCTTGCTACCTGATGCTGGGATGGAAAGTCACAGCCCGAAAGCTGGAGTGAGCCGCGGGGAGATGCCCGCTCCCCGCCTCTCCGGCTTGGGAGTTGTGTCCTGCGGGTCTGCACACTGAACTGGCAGGAACCCTCCAGCTGTGCGGGAACCTGACCGCCACTGCGGGGAGCGTCGCCCTGCAGGGCAGGTCGGGGCCGTTGCCGCTCACACCCTTGCGCAAGGATGGCGGGACCTGGCGCGGCATCGTAGCGGCCGGAGTGAGCAGAGACCTGCATCTCCAGTTTCTCCTCAGGGCACGAGACCGACTTACCTTACGGACAGCTCCCAAGCCCCCGAGAGAACTAAAGAAAGTCGCGCCTAGGAGAGGGGCTTCCGAGCCCCGTCCCCTCTGGGGGAGGGGGCGGACGCAGTCTGGGCGTGGGGAATCGAGTGCGAGAAGAAAGGGGGAGCCTGGGGCTGGGTGTGCGCGCGTGGGAGCGCGCCTCCGAGCGCCCCGCACTCCACGGGTCCAGCCTTGGGGGCACTTGGGAAGGAGGGAGTGATAGCTGCGGGAATAAGAGGGAGCAAGAGAAACCCTCTCAAAGTGACGCCCCCAAACAGGTCCTGATTTTGAATTTGGACCTAAAGACTGCTAGAAATTGGGCCTCCTTCGCACACCCCTCTCCGCCCCCACCCCGAAGCCCCGGCGGTGTGCTGGCTGCTTGCTTCCCCGCCCCTATCTCGGAGGTCGCGGGCCGGCGGGCTCTCCGTCGGCCGCGGCTTCCTCCTCGAAACCCGCCCGCGCGCATGAGGCCGCTGCCCCCGCCACAGGCACTGGCGCCCCCCTCGCAGTGCCCGTGGTGATGCCATGCCCCGCCACCACGCGGGAGGAGAGGAGGGCGGCGCCGCCGGGCTCTGGGTGAAGAGCGGCGCGGCGGCGGCGGCGGGCGGGGGGCGCCTGGGCAGCGGCATGAAGGATGTGGAGTCGGGCCGGGGCAGGGTGCTGCTGAACTCAGCCGCCGCCAGGGGCGACGGCCTGCTGCTGCTGGGCACCCGCGCGGCCGCGCTCGGTGGCGGCGGCGGCGGTAGCGGCGGCGGCCTGAGGGAGAGCCGCCGGGGCAAGCAGGGGGCCCGGATGAGCCTACTGGGGAAGCCGCTCTCGTACACCAGTAGCCAGAGCTGCCGGCGCAACGTCAAGTACCGGCGGGTGCAGAACTATCTGTACAACGTGCTGGAGAGACCCCGCGGCTGGGCGTTCATCTACCACGCGTTCGTGTGAGTACCCGCGGCCCCCGCGCGCCCCCCGTCACGCCCGCTCCGGGGGGTCTGTATGCCTGGTCCCCTGGGACGCGCTCTGCGCCCACGCCCTGGTCCGGCGCGCGCGTGCACACACACACACACAGTCACACACACACACACACACACACACAATCTCACACACTCGCGCGCGCACACGTGGTAGCTTTTATTTCTTTGCACGTGTTTATGGTCTTCCTCCTAGAGCCTTCCACCTCCCTGAGCCCCACCTCCTCTACCTCTACAGATTCAACTGTCTCCCCGAACACACCCAATGAGCTGCCCCGCAGTTTTAGGCACCGAAGGAAAGAGCCAGGCAGACCTGGGACTTAGGCTGCGCGGATAATTGGGAGCGATTAAGTCCCGAGATACGTAAATTTCAACCGCGAGGGGCGCCCAGGAGCTGGGAAAGGCAAAGGGAGGACGTGCGCCGGTGTGAGGCTTGTGAGAGTGTATTGGAGAGGTTAGGAGGAGATGGCAGGGTTGGACGGGGTGGTGAGAGGAGAAACGGAGGGCTGGGTCCTCAGCCCTGGGGCGGAGCTGGGGAAGCTGCTACTTGGTGGGGAGAGCAGCTAGGTTTTAAATGCGCCCGGAAACACGCCTCGCCGCCACCTCCACCACTAACGGAAAATCTGTCAGTGCGTGTAGCCCCTCCTGTCACAGAGGTGGCCAAGGTCTAGAAAAGGCGAGCTGGGCGGGGCGAGGTGATGCTCCCGCGCAGTGGCAGAGGCCAGTGGTGAGCCTGGGGCTCAGGAGCCCGGGTCAAAGTGCAATAGCAAACGCGCAAAGGGGCCACCTGGGACAGGGATCAGGCAGTGGGTTAAGTAGGCATTTGTGCCGCTGAGTCAAAATGTGTGTGTGTGTGTGTGTGTGTGTGTGTGTGTGTGTGTGTGTGTGTAAGTAAGCCTTCACCATCTAGCAGAGAATGCTTAATGAGAAAATGATTGGAAGCAAATGTTTATTTTTCCCTTAGGCATTTAAAACCTTTCAGTGGCTTTAAAGTTTACTACTGTTTTTCCCACAAGGTCCATTCATTCAATCTCCTGTTAGAGCTAGGTTTATCTGGATGTTTTAAGGTGGTTTTTATGCTGTTGTATCCTAATTATTCCTTTCTTATTTTTTTCCCATCTCTTCCTAGTTTTTTTTTTTCCTGCTTCTTTATGTTAAAATGAAATATAAAGACATCAGCCTTAGGAGACCTGTAGAGAAAAGTTGCAGGCACTCACTATTCCTTTCCTTGTTTCCTAGTAAAATAGGTTTTGAACACATGAACTAGGTTTCTTTTAGAAATGAGGCATGTCATCCAAACATAGCTCTCACCTGGGATGGAGGATTGGCGTCAACACCAGAAGCACTTTTTGAAATAACACGGAAGAAGGGGCTGGTTTTGTAAATAGGTGAACCTGGAATTTGACCACGTAGGAGTCAGGAAATTGGTGGAGTCTACAATCTGTGGGGCTCTGGTGTCTGGAAAATTTTACAGTCTCAGATTGATGTGTATATGTAGCATTAGGTAGAATATTCCAGCCAACTTTCCATCTTACAGTGTACACAAGGAGAACGTTGTATAGCATCATTATTACATCAAACGGTATAACTTTTACTATTCACTTACTGTAAGATTCTCATTGATTTAGATGTGGTTTCTGTAATAAATGATAGACATAGAGAAATACTACAGATTTTTTTCATGTTTGCCCTTTCTGAGTTGATACATATAATTAATCCTGTTACCTACTGAACCTGATAAATTACTTTAACCTGTCAGGATCTACTAAAACATTTAGCAATAACGATTTTTGCTCAGTTTGGCAACAAAATATATACTGTATGGAAAATGACTTTTTTTTTACAAGAGTATGCTCAGAATATTTGTATATTTGAATTTACAATATGATGCCATTTGTGAGTTTTAATTTTTGGTAAATTACGTATTTGGAGAGACAACTGTGGCTGATGCTCATGCTTTGCATCTCCTAAGTTTTGCCCTTGAACATGAATGAGGACTTATTGTAATACAACATTTTCTCTTCAATATGTTAGTGTTTAACAGATTTTTGTGGCCTTACAGAATTTAAAATTTTTAACAAGTGATTTTTCAAGAGACTCAAGTTTAGATAGTTCTCTGCTCACCAGACTTTATCAGCCTATCCATGGGTTTAGTGGGAGATACGAAATAAATTATGTGCTTGTCAATACCATGTGCTGGTAGGAAGTTTTGCTTTATACATTTCTAGAGTCTGAAACTGTAATGCTTGAGCAATTAGATAGGGGTGCTAGATCCACATTAGCAGGAAGAGGGAATAGATAGCATCATCTTCTGGGAGGATTCTGTACAACTATAGCCCACCCTGAGGGACAAGCCATCTTTGCAATTGCTGCTTATAGTTTATTTAGAAAGCTAGGCTTTACACTTAAGTGAATAAAGGAAAGTTATTTTGAGCTGTAAGTCTAACAAGACCATTAATAATAAAGGAAATTATATGAAAACAATTTCTAAAGCAGTGTAACTAATTCCCTGCCAGCATGGGAATCCCCAAATCTTACTTTAATAACAGTTTTTGTAGCACATTAAGGTTCTTGCCAAGAACAAGTGCACTGTGATTAATGAGGTACTTCAGGGATGGATTTACGTGGTCGACCAGTGTTTTCACTGCCAAGAAGCAAGAAAAATGTGTTTAAAGTTATGTTTCAGGTAAAGAAAAGTTTTTGTTAAATATGGAAAAATCATTATTATAATGGTATTTTAATGGTATAAAATGAATTTTCAAGTGTAAATATCCTAATCTACTGATGAGATGTCTGGCAAGAACAAGAGATGACCTACTTCAAATACGTTCTTCCAATCTTTATAAATTAGAGGGGATTAGGAGAGTCTGTTTCCTTACTATTCTTTAGGATTTACCAGACAGCTGTGATTCCTCATTTCCTGTCTTCAGCTGTTCTTCAGTTTAATAGATGAGCTATTCAAATATGAGGTGGCATATTTCTTTGAAGGTTGGTTGTCCATTTTAAATTCATCTTCTTTTTAGGAAAAGTTTAGAAGAATAATGGTGGTAGTAGAACACCTGGTGGGCTTCATATATAAATTTGCATTGATGCAACAAATGTGGCTCTGGCATAGGAAACAGGGTGGCAGATATATGTAGCTCCTCACTTTGTCCAGTGTATCTTTGCTTGGTATAATGCCATGGATCAGAACTTACAGGTATTTTAAACTAGAAGAAATAGTCCAGTCACCCAAGCTAAGAACTTGCAAGTCATCCTTGATGCCTTTATCTTTGTCATACTTGCTCCTGCTGGCCATCCAAATGATCATTAAATTCTGTGTATTCACTTTATAAATGTTTTTCATATCTATTCCCTCTCTCTTTTGCTGTTGCTACTATCCCTGTTTCTTTGTATACCTCCATTGGATTATTTGTAATATTCTCCTACTTAATCATCCAGCTTCTGTTCTCAGCCTTCCAGTTTTCCACCCTGGCACCATAGTGTTTTCCCTAAAATGTAAATCTTGTCATATCATCCCCTTACCTATAATCTTTGTGGTGAGGGTCATAAATGTGAATTAAGTGGATTGAGGAAGGTTAAGAGTTGGGAAAGTGGAGACCATAGTGTAAGTTAACCAAATTCCTTGAAACAATACACAAGACACTTTATGACATGGCCTCTGTCCATCTTTCTTTCTTCACCTCTAATGTACACTCTGGGCTCCAGCCTTACTCAGTTACTCCATCCTGTGTCTCACTGCTGTGCCTTTGCTCATGCTGTTTCCTTTAATTCTTGCCACTCCGTGCACTCTGGCTAAGTCCCACTGTTTCTTCAAAACACAATTTAAGGATCACTTCCTCTTAGGCACATCTCCCCACTGCCAGAATAACTTAGGTGCCCCCTGTCTTAGGTTCCATGGCACTTCAGGATGTCGTTGTAATGGTGCTTGTCCCACTGTTTTCACTGTGAGCTACTTAGCCTGGCTCTCCCACAGGAGGGCAAACTTCCCACACAGAAAATCTCCTACTTATCTCTGAATCCCAAGCACCTAGCAAGATGCCTTGTACCTCGTAGACCCTCAATGAATGCTTGTTTAATGAGTAAGTAAAATTTTCTTAGAAGCCTTTCATAGAGGAGTTTCAGAGTGAACTAAAGCTGATGGAACTACTAAATCTTTTGGATTTTCTTAGAAGATACTGATGATTCATTTTGAGGAGGAGGGTATGGAGGCTAGAAGTAGGAGACCCTTACTTTGCTTCCAACTTTCCCACTAATTAGCTTTGTGACTTGGAATAAGCCATTTTACTCTTTTGGGTCTCCGAATCTTTATTTGTGAAATGGGCACATCAGTGTCCGGTGTGTGTGATCTAGCCAAGTTGGTTGAGGATACTACAAATTGTCTAACATTCTATCATAAAGGGAAGGTGTATTTGTAATGAGAAGGGATCTGATCTTTTTTTTTAGCATTTCCCTTCCTCATTTTTGAGTTGCAGGACCACCTCCTAAATGGTCACTTTAACTTTACTCCTAACTCCTGACCGAGGCCTGCATGCCACATAGTAACCAAAGTGATCTTTCGAAAGAGTTAACAGAACACATCCCTCCTAGGCTTGGAGGAGTAATAGTTTGTTGCCTGTCTCTACCCAGTTCCTTAAAGGCAGGGACTCTTTCCATCTTGTCCTCTGCCATATCATCAGCACCTAGAACAGTTCTGCCACATAGAAGATGCCCATACATACAGATTGATCCACTTACTGTTACCCCCAATCTCCAAAACAACCACTGGTTTTCAGGTGGAAAATAAGATTTTACACTGTTGATAACTCCCTGTGTCGGGACTCAATTAGACCCAATGAATGACCTTATTATTTACATATATATTCTATTCGGAATTAAGTCTCTGTCCATAGAAATTGATGCTTGCATTTTATTTTTACTCCTGCATTCCTTAAAAATCACTTCCCTTATCTGTAGAGAGGGCTTATACAAGTTATAGTGCTTTATACCTTGCTAATATGGTAACATAAAATGCTGCATATATTCTTCAAATCAGTCTGTTTTCAGAAATTTAAACAATGCTGCAGTGTTTGAGGATCATATTACAATTAGAAATGTTGAAAGTGTTAAAATATGAGTATTGGGAGTATTATGGCCTAAAAGAAGTAAAATCTAAGAAAAGAATATTTCAAAATGGAATGAAATCTTGATATAAGAAACACTATAAACAAGGAAGATGCCAGCAGCCTTTTGATAATTGCTTGCAAAGAAATGGTGCCAGTTTTAATTTTTAATTGCAAATGGCTATTTTGGCAGATGAAAATGCCAGCAGAGCATGTTTTATCCTATCCCAGTGGTGTGAAACTACTTAAAGTCCAATTGTTGAATAGCCACAGTTCATAGTTATGTTTAATGATTTGTAGATGTTTCCATTTTAATTTCCTTTTCTTCAACTATTTACAAGCATGCCATTTGAAGTTTTATTTTGTTGCAACCTGGGAGACAGATTGGCCATATAACTGCATTTTTCCATAACTACTAAAATTCTTTGATGGGTCTCAGAGTTTTGGCTTATTCTTTTGATCCTTTGTTATCAGTTTGTCCAAAGAACAAGTTTCCTAAATGTTACTGAAGTCATCTAATTCTAAATTTAAAAATAGTTTGAACTTTTATATATGTATATATATGCACACATATATTCCACTTGTACAAATGCACACACAATATGTATATACACACAGAGTATCATTTAGCAGAGAACTTGTTAATGTAAATATTTGCATTTATTTTTGCTCCTCTAAAAGTAAATAAGACACTTGAATAAAATGCAGTTTAAAAATAAAAAGAATCTTAAAGTTACTCTTGGTAATATGGAGATTGTATCATAATTTGAAAGCTATTTCAATGTATATGAACACTTTTTACAAATTCAGTCATAGTCTTCATTGCTTCCATTTACCAGTGAGGTAATTCTAGAATCTCTACTCCTTCAGTCAGTGGCAGGATGATCTTTTACAATCATGTTAGTATTTCTCTCTTTTTTTTTTAAGTCAATTCAGTATAATATTTAATTAATAGCCATTATGTGAATCAGTTAATGTGCTGTATGTTGGTGGTTCAAAAAAGAGAATGATGTGGCCCTTGACCTCAAGGAAATTCCATTAGGGAATATGATTACATTTGGATTCAATTATGAGTGTTACTGATTTGATGACTATGAACAAGTTACTGCCAATGCTCTCTACTTAATCTGTAAAATAGACATAATAATATTCCATCAACGTATTACAACATCATATATATTATATATGCATATAACCACACTTGGCATGGTGGCATTGAAACTAGAGAGAAAAATAGAAATAACGTAGTGGGGGGCTATATTGCTATGTTAGAGTCCCAGGATTTTATCCTGTAGGTAATAGGCAGTCTTTGAGGTAGGTGGGGTTTGGGCAGGTAATAATGATATTGAATTTCCATTTTAGATTCATCGCTCTGTCAGCTCTATTATTAATACTGGCTTGAAAGGAACAAACGAGGTAGGAGATCTTTTGAAACTGTTGTTTCAATTTAGGCGAGAGATAATTTGGGCTTGGGTTGGGGCAATGGTAGTAAAGATGGAGAAAAAACATGATGATGGAGTTGAAATATATTAATGATGTAGTGAATTATGGGAAAATGAAGAGAGATTTATTATTTCTGGATTCCTGGTTTGGGTGGTTGGCTAGATGGGGGGGACCATTAACTGAGATCACAAAAACAGATGGAACAACAGGGTGAGTGGAATGTTAGGGGGTGATAAAATGAATTTAGCTTTGGAGATGTTGAACTTTTTGTGGCTGGGATTTCCAACTATATATCTCCAGCAGCTGTGAATAAAGATTTAAAAGACATAAAAGCGTAGATAAGAGTTCAAAATACAACGAATGCATGTAAAGAGACAGGACGGTAGCTAAAGGATGGAAACCTAAGGAATACCAACATATAAAGGGTAAGCAGAGGAAATAGGGGGCATTAAATAGGATAGACAGCAAGGTGTAAGGAAACACTAGACAAAAAGATGGTCAGGTGGTCATGGAAACCAAGGATATATTGCAAAAAAGAGTCAACTACGAAATGTAGACAGTGATTTAGTAAGATAAAGGACCGTGGAGTAACCATTAGATCTGGCAATGTGGAAGCCCTCAGTGATTTTGTAAACTCACCAATTGTTCACTTTCAGTGAAGTGGTTAGGGCAGAAGTCAGAATACTCTTAAATGAGAAATGAATTAGAAATGAAGAGAGGAAACAGCAAGTGTAAGCCATATATTCAGTTAGTTTAGCAAGAACATAAGAGAGATGGGAACACTAGCTAGAAGGAAATATAAGACTAAGGGGGAAAGCAAGAGAGGATATAAGAAAGAAGATTGTATACCACCAGCCAATTGTCATTTTAATTATTGATTGTGTGCTGGATATTGTTCTAAGTGCTTTATGCACATCTTCTCTTTTAATCCTCAGAATAGCCCTAAAAGATACTATTAGTAACCATCTCCCTTTAACAGATCAGAATACTGAGGTAGGGAGAGGCTCAGTAATCTGTCTGAGGTCAGCCACTGAATTAATGGCAGAATAGGGCTTTATACCAAGGCAGAATGGCTGAGAGCCCATGTTCTTAGCCACTATATCTTGATTGTGATGATACCTGTGGGCCCAAGGCTCCTCCTGTCAGATAGCATGATTACAAAAACTGCTTTTGGGTCTCATATAGATTGCTCTTAGTGATATAGTATATGCACAATAAATATTTGTTGAAGAAAATGAACAATAGTTAAAATCCCTTATGACCTAGTATCAGAGAATTACATATAATTTAGCAGTAGTAGAAATGTTTGTTTCTCTGTCTTCAAATTCTAACCAACTTGAGTTGTAATTTTTCCATAAAGTTTTTCTTGATAGTTCTGGCTTATTTCCTTACCTTTATTAAGCTCCCATAGCTTTTATTATTTGGACCATTTACTTTAGCCCTTAATTACATTTTTGCATTGTCTTCAAATTGGATCATTTACCAAATTCTTCACAAATAATTTCCGTCTAAAGAAACCAAAGTACCTTCTTTTGTATCTCCCAGATTTTCATTCTTTATTTTTAATTGAAATTCTCCTGCCTATTGCTACAAATAGGACTATTTGAATCTTATAATCTATTTTTTTCCAAACACAAATTTTAAGTTCTCCTAGTTTAAATTGTACAGCAACTTGTATTGAAGACCCGAATTGCTGTTATAACTTCTTAGTACCATTTCCTATGAACATTAGATTTCTAATTTATACCATCACTGCAGAATATCTAAGATTCATTTTAAAATAACAGAAATTGCTTCTTTTAAGTTTCATAATGGCTGAACACAGAACCATTTACTCCAAACCGATTTTATAGAATTTTCTTTCTTTAAACTAAAAAATAAAATACACTTGTTTTCTTCACACCAATATAAATACATTTCATTTCTCCTCCATGCTTCCCCCTCTCTCTCCTCTTATATATACATTTTTTTTTTCTGGATATTTCTTCTTTTCTCTCTCCCACTTGTCCCATTGTTCTCCCTCTCCCCCCTAGTTTTTTTTGTTTGTTTGTTTTTTCCTTCCTCTCCATGCATCTGTCTTTTTGGAATGGTGTTTTTGAACATATCTTTATGCCATGTTGTATAATTTAATTCTCTTCCTCTTAAACCTGTCTGTTCTTTTTTTTTTAATTTTTTATTGTTATGTTAATCACCATATATTACATCATTTGTTTTGGTGTAGTGTTCCATGATTCATTGTTTGTTCATAACACCCAGTGCTCCACGCAGAATGTGCCCTCTTTAATACCCATCACCAGGCTAACCCATCCCCCTACCCTCCTCCCCTCTAGAACCCTCAGTTTGTTTTTCAGAGTCCATCATCTCTCATGGTTCGTCTCCCCCTCTGACTTACTCCCCTTCATTCTTCCTCTCCTGCTATCTTCTTCTTTTTCTTTTTTCTTAAAATATGTTACGTTATTTGTTTTAGAAGTACAGATCTGTGATTCAACAGTCTTACACAATTCACAGCGCTCACTGTAGCACATACCCTCCCCAATGTCTATCACCCAGCCACCCCATCCCTCCCACCCCCGACCACTCCAGCAACCCTCAGTTTGTTCCTGAGATTAAGAATTCCTCATATCAGTGAGGTCATATGATACATGTCTTTCTCTGATTGACTTATTTCACTAAGCATAACACCCTCCAGTTCCATCCACGTCGTTGCAAATGGCAAGATCTCATTCCTTTTGATGGCTGCATAATATTCCATTGTGTATATATACCACATCTTCTTTATCCATTCAACTGTCGATGGACATCTTGGCTCTTTCCACAGTTTGGCTATTGTGGACATTGCTGCTATAAACATTGGGGTGCACGTACCCCTTCGGGTTCTTAATCAGGTGATGCGTTGACCCTGTAACTGCTTACAAGCTCCAGGAGTGCACTGCATAAGTAGACTGGGCTACCGAATTTACACATTGTTCTGCGGTAATTAACAGAGGCCTCCAGAAAGATGTGAGGGTTAGAGAACTCTGCTTTTCTTGGAGTTTTAGTTAAGCTTAGATTTCTTAGAAAATAAGGGAGTGAAGTCTTAAAATTGCCCTGTGGTTTTCTAATACCTACTTATTATTTCTGAAATCTGGATATATTCAGATAGATATGCAATAAATAGTTTTTTAAAAATCATATTTTCCATTTTGGAAACTGACCACGGTATACAGTTGAGAAATAAATTGAAAATTATCTTTATTCCAGATGGAATTATTACAGAAAAAGGTACATTAAAGAAGTCTAAATCTGTTTATAACATATAGTTGAATAGTAGTTAACCTAAAATTATTTAGCACATAGACTGTTAAAGTCATTAGGGGTTTCCGTACTCATTGAGCCAAGAAATAGATCTATAATTTGAAGGGAGCTGTAGTTTTCCTCTTTAATTGGGAGATTAAAGCATGGATTCAAAATGCAAGTATCATAGGAGTATATATATGAGATAGAAAACCACCTGTATTTTTTCCTACTGGGAAATTTTTCCAAAGCATAGACCATGTGAAAGCTATTTCTGCAACCTTTTATAGAATGCGAACCTTTTAGGGGTCCCATTTCTCTAAACCTGTTTTCTCTCACACCTGAATGAATCTAGGATTGGATGGAATTGAGAATTTGGATTCTTCTCACGTTTTGAGTTGGTGGATACATTTCTCAGCTTTCTGATTTGTAAAGTTAGGACATAATTCTTCAATGTTTGTTCAATAACCTGACCTCATGCTATGTGTATGGGCCTGAGTAGGAACTATGAGGGCTAAACAGGAATAAAAACACAACCTGTTCTCTCAAGGAATTTTTGCTCCATAAGGATATTAGTTTACTATTTACTAAGCTACAAAAACCATTTCTTTGAATTGACTTAGGATAAAAGCAAAGGTTGGCCCTTTTCCAGGGCTTTTAGCTATTGCTACTATTGAAGGGATTTACAAGGTAAACTCCAGAATCACCATGTAAAGAACTACTGATTGCCTGTTCTCTTGACCTCTTGGGAAACTTTGGAGCTGGGTGTTCAGTTGCCTGTGCAGGTGGGCGTTCTGCTCAGGGCATTCCTGCACAAAGACCAAACACAGGAGTTCCCACTGATCATAGTAATTTTCAAGGAGTAGTAATTAAACTAGTTAAACTAAATGTTCTAGTTAATAAAACATTCTGAGTATGTTTAATTTGCTCTGAAGTATTTTTTAAAATAGAAAAGAAATCAATGCTGCTTCATAACACTTTGTTTAGGAATGTTATTTTTTTCTCACCAAAATGGCTGAAGAACAATAATGTAAATCAAAAATCTGTTAAAAAAATCAAATGAAATACCTATGTTCAATATATACTCTGAAGTTTCTAATATTGTTAACTTCTTTATTCTGGTACATGGAAGGAAAATATTATACCCAGTTTTCCATGGAGCCTGGAATTCATTCATTCTTACATTCATTCATTAAGTATTTGGGTGCCCATATCATGTCCTTGGAACACTTTGGAAATACTGCTTCCCATTTTATCAACTTTTTCCAGGCGAACTGGCTCTTTTCTTCGATTTAGAGAGTAGCACTTCAGAGTGAATTTAAAATTAGTAAGCGGAAGAGAGTGTATGTTCATTGTGATCTCTAAGGTGCTCTTCACTCATCTCCTTAAGACTACAACTGACCCTTCAAATGTATTTCTGAACTAGATAGGCAGTCAGGTTAAGGAATTATAAGGCAAGATTAAATTAGTCTTAAATTTACCATGCCAGATGACAAAATCCAATAGTTCTGTTTTTAGTTCTGTTTTGCTTCATCAAATGGAATAGGTAGAAGAACTGAACGGCAATACATAAGACTTTGAGGGAACCCATTTATAACTTTCAAGATAGGATCTTGAGCCCAAGGAGCGTCTGCTCTTACTCTTGTGGTCCTTGACAACTAGAAGAAATGACAGTCACTTTGTTTAGGGGCAACATTTTACCAAGCTTACACAGCCAAATTAGCATCATGTTTTTGTTTTTGTTTTTTCCTTTAGAAGAAAGCCAGATAAATTCCTTTATGTTCACATCCACCAAGGGATAAACAAATACAATGTGATGTTTCAGAATCAACCCAAAGAAACGAGCTACCCTAATTATGCTGTCTTACTTTAATCTTAAACTGACATGATCCTGCAGACCTTCCAAAGGTAGGACAGGAGACACGAATTGAAAGAAAAAGGTATCCAGTCATCATATTTGTGCCAATCATGTTGACTTCTAGACTATTCAGGTTACCAGTTTGGTTTGACTGTCATGCTTCAGTGGTCCATTATTCTCTTCTCTCAGTAGAAGGGAACAGTAGTCATCACAGAAAGTGAAACTTATCTTTAGCGGGAAAGATTCCCTTACATGGCTCCAGAGCTTTCGCTTCCAGTGTTGGACTTGATGAGAGTTACTTTACAAATTGCTCTTCCCAAACTAGTTGGATCATGCTGCCAAGAGCTATTTTCCAGAGCTCACGGATATGGAGTTTTATTCCAGGCTTTGGGGCAAAAAGTAGATAATAAAAATAAGTTTATAGATGGCCCTAAGTGAGGTAGCCTAGACAACCTTAAACAAGAATAGTCAAGAAACTATCACATTGTACTGGAGAAAACATAATATTCCTCTCAGAGGATGAGAGGAATCTTATGTGTTTTGTTTTTGTTTTGCCTCAAGAACTACTCCTAAAGCTAGTGGTTACTCCAGAATAAGTGTCGGGGTGTGGAACGACAAAGTACATAGCAGGACAAGGGCCTGGCCTGGAGTGTTCACTCTGAGAGTGTGAAGGAGGGGAGAATAGAATTCAAGGAGAGAACTGGAGTTCTTAGACCTTGATTAGTTTTTAGTAGGCAAAGAGATGAAAGAATCGAAGGTTTCAAGGTTTCAAGCAAATGTGACTATGACCAAAGCAGAAGTTGCTTAATTCTGTTTTCAGGAGAGACAGGATGCGTGAGTAGACATGTAACTTGTTTGGGCTTTTGGAGAGAAGGACTGAGGGTCATTAGTTACCAATGTGGAGGTGATGGATGAAGAGGTAATAAAGGTGTTGGGAGAAGAATGTGGCGAGAGAGAGGTTTAGGGAATACTGGCATGTGGGGAGAAAAGAGGTGAAAGGGGTTTGTGAAAGGGGCGGAGAAGAGGAAGACTAGTGCAAGATAGCATCCACAGGAGAACCAAGGCTCAAAGAAGGATTGCAGTTGAGTGAAAGGATTATAAAGAAGAGAAATGAAAATGTCCATGTAAAAAGAGACAGTAATATGGAAAGCCAGAATAAAGCGGGAGGGTCAGAACCTAGAAGAAAAGTCAGTGATCTAGATAGGAGTGAACAGCATTTGCAGCACTGTGTGCTAGGAGGACATCCAGTATCACAGGGGGAAAAAAATCATATCCTGGAAAGAGGGCCAGAATAACTCAACAACCAGTTAGGGTGCAGGCACAGCAATCGGCATCTCAAAAGGCATCCACAGGGTGAAGGGTGTCCCTGAAGGTATGAAATGGGGACTCCAGGAGAGAGGGTGGTATTCAGAGAGCCTCCTGTGAAAGCAGGGAAATCTGGTTTGAAAGCAAATCTTGCAGTCCCTGAGAGAGATACTGATAAGTGCAAACCAGTTCTAAAGAGTTTGAGATAGGCCACCAAACAGTGCTTGGAGGGGAAAAGGAGGAGACAGATTAGGCTGCATAATTGACAATTAAATGGGTAAAGAGAGAGGGAGAATAGTAGATTAGGGAGCAACAGAGTAAAACTAAACCTTTCTTTATTTCCCCAAGCAGCTGGAGGTCAGCACAAATATAAAAACCTAAGGAAAGCCCCCCCACCAAGAGGAAAGATTAGCATAATTGAGAGGAACAGATCCTAGAAGAAGAGAGATAGGGGTTTATGATAAATGAAAGTTTGGGATGGCAGCTTTGGGTTGTGACAAGGCAGCAGCCAGAGGTGAGTAACAGGATTTCTTGACAACAGCAAGGCTCTGATGGAGTTTGCCATGACCAGGTGGAAGACTCAGTGTGTGTGATTCTGAGAATCTCTCTAACAGTGGTGTGCAGAGGCAATTTAAAAAGCAGATGGAGCCGTAACCCAGAGCTGGCAACTGTGTCCAGGGAATGAGAAATGCTCTCGGAGTCACACACACACCGCAGGCTTGTGACCCTGGGCAAATCACTAACCTCTCTAAGCATCGACTGTCTGAAAAATGTGGAAATGATAAATGTGGAAATGTGCAAGTTATGGAAAGTTCCTTATATAATTGCTGGCACGTGCTCACACAGGCACACACACACACACACACACACACACACACACACGCACAATGGTAGTTTTTATACTTCTTTTTTTTTAAGATTTTATTTATTTATTTGACAGAGACACAGCGAGAGAGGGAACACAAGCAGGGGGAGTGGGAGAGGGAGAAGCGGGCTTCCCGCCGAGCAGGGAGCCCCATGTGGGGCTCCATCCCAGGACCCTGGGATCATGACCTGAGCCGAAGGCAGACGCTTAATGACTGAGCCACCCAGATGCCCCAGTTTTTATACTTCTTAACCAAAGACAGTCTTTTAGCCTCTTTAGAGGAAGAGATACTGCAATAATAAGTACATGTGAAATGTGTTTAATGAATAAATGAATGAATAAATGAATTACCATAATATATTACTTATTTTACAACAGCATTGTGGTTAGTCCCAAGATTAGACGGCCAGAAGTTTCCCATTGTCTGTACAAGCTCTCTTAGCTTGAACACAAGGACTTTTCTCAGACATCAAGAAATATTAGAAATATTTTATAACTCACTTGTTTTTGAATACATGGATAAAAGCATGTTCTTGAAGTGTACATTTGAAAACACTGTCAGGGACTACTGATTTGACACATTTAAGTTGATAAGATTACAGAGCTGGAAGGACCTTGGGTGACTGACTACTCTTAACACTGTCCTTTTTTTAGATGGGAAAACTGAGCCTGCAAAAATGTTGTCACTTGCACAAGATCAGACACTTACTGTGAGAGGCAACACTGGTGACCAAGCTTTCCCGTTGCCCTTACAGAAATGACTCCAATTTTAGGTCTTGTGATCTGCCCTAACCTTGCCCTCATGAGGGTTCTCTATGGTTCTTAAAGAACTGAACAGAATTCATTAAAGATACTATTGTTCGTCCAACTATTATATGAAAAATAATTTTTTAAAAAGCACTTTCAGTGGCACCTGGCTGGCTCAGTCCACGGAGCACGTGATGCTTAATCTCAGGATTGTGAGTTCAGACCCATACTGGGGGTAGGGATTATATAAAAAAATAAAAAGATAAAATCTTTAAAAAGCATTTTCACTCTTTCACTATGTATATTAACAAAAAATATTTCTCTTTTATACATCTCTCAGTGCCAGAAAAAGGTATTTTTACAACCTTTTTTCTAAAGAAGTTGACTTCTAAAGAAGGGGGCTCTTTGGGGATTAAATATATATTGGTTTGTTCTTTAAAGGCTCCAATAAGGGACGCCCCTGGGTGGCTCAGCTGGTTAAGCATCTGCCTTCCGCTCAGGTCATGATCCCAGGGTCCTGGATCAAGTCCTGCATCAGGCTCTCTTTGCTCAGTGGGGAGCCTGCTTCTGCCTCTCCCTCTGCCAGCCACTGGCCCTGCTTGTGCTCTCTCCCCCTCTCTTTCTGACAAATAAATAAACAAAATCTTAAAAAAAATAAAGGCTCCAATAAATGAATAGGTCAAGTAAGAAACTAATTAATACTTAGTACTTTCTGTTACAGCGCTCTGGTTTCTTTCAGAAATCAAAATTCGGGGAGAAATATCTCCAGATTTTGAGCAAGTGGGAGTGGGAAAGAGCACATACAAACATTATATGAGGATTCCTAAATCCTCCCTCCTCCTTCCCTCCTTCCCTCTCTCTCTCTCTCTCTCTCTCACACACACACACACACACACACAAGCAATCTCACTAGGTGAATTCATTAGGGGAAAGCAAATGTGTTCATCCATAAATTCAAATGAGCCTAAACGCCTGTATTTAAATGTGCCATGTTAAACAGGCCTAGTACTCTGCTTATATGCCCAAGAGAGCCTGGGCCATGACAGTGAGACAGGCAGGAGACAGGATAAGATGACCCTAACTTCTGAAAACTCCTTGCCTTACTTCAAGAGAGATGAGGCATCTGTCCAGCTTTGCAAGTACACTATTTTTTTTTAATGTGAATGCCTAAAATTAACTTAAACTTAATTTCTACCCTCCTGGTATTCTCTGTCTATATCTAATACACTTTTTGTGGTTAATATTATCTTTAGAAAATTGATGGTTTCATTAATGAATTATGAGAACAAAGGAATTTGGGTGGTTGTTTAAAATTGTTGGCCTATAAATGGCCATTTGGTGCATGAATCTTATATATGTACATGGAGAGGTTGATGTGTACTACATGTGCTCTTCTTTGTAGGCTAGGAAAATTTTGAGGCAGAGAAGTGACTCGGAGAAAATGAACAGCTCTCATTTATTTTTATCAACCATTCTTTGTGCCCTAAGTTATTCCGGTGGTTTTTAATACCTACAGTATTTTTTTTCTCAGTCATCATAATCCCCTCACTGTGGTCCTGATTCAGAGCTATTTCGTTCACTCCTCAGAGCTTCATTCATTACCCAAACACGGGTGGGAGTCGGGGGCAGATAAAGAAGGAGAGTCTTGATTTTCTTTGACACATGGCTCTTGCATTTTTCCCTGAGAAGAGGGTTGGTTTGGTGCCACAAGATAAAGAGCACTTTACAAAGGCCTCCCTTTGGTCATGGAGCAGATCTGTACACAAATGCAGAGTACTTACACTGGCACTCAGATAAAGGAATCCTATAGTTCTTAAACCCTGACCTTACCTATGGAAGAAAGTCTCATTAGGTGACATTTGTTAAACGTCCTCGGTTTAGTAGCTGCTGCTCAGCCACATCAAACTCACAGGCCAAATCCATACTCCATGTAATACCAATCTATTAAAAATGTTTGATGGCTCCTAAGACAGCTGCAGCTGTTATGTATTTGTTACAGAAGCCAGAATTTTCTTTCATTCAGAGATCTGTGTAGTTTGCAAAGATGTAAGTATACGAGTGTTTCCTGAAGCATTGTTTTATAATTAAAAAAGTACAGAAACAACATAGAACTTTGTCATTATCAATAGTTAAATCAACAGTGGCAAAATTGTCCAAGGGAAAACTGCATTCTTTGAAAAGAAGGAAGAAAATATGCATGACATGGTATGTCATGGTTTCTAAAATGAATTAGTGAAAAAATCAAGTTATAAAATTGTGTATATATACACAAGTATTCACTTTTGTAAATTAAAAAATGCACACATGTAGCAGATTCTCATTATTCCTGGTAGTTATAGTCTGTAAAGTCACTGTAAATACTGAGTTAGTGAACAGTGAATCATTGCTCCTAGCAGAAATAGAAGGTTAGGTTCCTTGGAGCCTTTGGTCACATTTTCATCAACTGATCAGTAACCTTACTTTATGTGTGTGTTTCTGTTTAAAGATACTTTATTTAATATATAATTAGTTCATTAATATTGAACTCATAGTATATCTGAATGAAGCTTACCTTACATGTATTTTCTCTGGAAGGCACATCATAGCTTTCTTGTACTTAAGAACACTAGAAAGTGCTTCAGCACTATACAGGGGCCTTTTTAAACAGTGAAATCACCCCCCTCCCCACAAAAAAAAAAAAGCCACACGAAAATCTGAAAAACATGGCATTAAATAGACCTTGAAAAGGATACTTGTTTACAATGAGAGCTGAAATAAGAAGGCAAAGAATTATCTTCTTCCATGTCAATTGGGAATGTGGCATCAGGAGACAGATTTGGGGCCACCTTTTTCATATCCACAAATGACCATGAGTGCCCAGCGAGCACTGATTTTGGGGTCACAAATAAATTTTAGGAGTAGGAAAATTTGCAAAGATGGAATCTGCAGGGAACAAGGATCACAATAAATGTATGCTTATACATATATACACACACACCCATTTATGCATGTGTGCAAATGGAAAGTTTCTGAAAGGACTAGAAGAAACTGCTTGATGGAAGTGATGGAGAATAGGACTGTAGAGCAGAAATGAGACAAGGTACACCTTTTATTGTAACTCCCTCTGTCCCATGTGGCTTTTTTTTTTCTGTGTACATAACATATACCTTCTCTGTCCTCTCTCATCCTCCCCTACCACCACCACCGTCTTTATTCTTCAACAAGCTATGTGCATTTTCTGAGGAGCTCTAGGGATGAGATTTTATTTGAGCTAAATTTATCATAGTGAATATCCACTGAATCAGGCTCTTGGCAAAGTTGGCCAATATAGTTTTGCAAATGAAGAGTGTCTTACAATGTGAAGTATAACACTCAGAACATGAGTTCTCCAGGTAATTTGTGTTACAGAATATAACCCTGTCTTCCAGCACCCTTAGAAGGCCTGGACTTCAGGGCACTTTAAGACTGCCAAATACTCTTGCTTAAATTCTTAGCACAGGATGTCAGAATGGAGGCTTAATAAGTCGAAAACAACCTAAATAATATTAATGATATAATGACAGCTATCAAGTTGGTATCTGAGATTTTGTGTGGAAATTTTCTTCAGGTAGATTTTCAGTTTCTGGTCTCCCCTCACCTCCCTTGTGGAACATAGGCAGTGGTAAGTCCCCAGGTTTGGTACCGTGGCTTCATGTTGGGCTCAGAGTTCTCAAATTCGCCTTTCTGTAGGACATCCAGAACTCAAGAGCATCCATTTCTGATTTGTCCTGAGCTCATATGCTTGATTTCTTGGGTTACTTGGAAGTCTTGCCATTCATAACTTGTACCTTTAGAAAAAGAGGGAAAAGTTTTAATTTTGTCTGTTTCCTTACTTGTGTATGTCATGGCAGTCTTTTTTTTTTTTTTTTGCCACCTATGAAAAACCTAATTAGCTAGTAACTTCCCTGAAAGGCTTTCTTCCTAATTAATCTAGAGATTTTCACTTCTGTCAGGTACTTCTGTGTTCTACTGTAGTCTTGGCTAAAAGCAAGCTGAAGCTAAGCTGACAACAGGTTAAAAAAAAGAAAAAAGGATATATAAGGCATGTTCATATCTAATTATAGCTGGAATTCATTGGTATTAATGGCTTCCCATGGACTGTCACCCTGTGCCCACTGTTAGTTTGTAATCTAAAATAATTCAGATTTCTGTATAATTGGATTTCTGCCAGCAGTATTCCATCCATCACTGTATCTCTTCTCAAACATTGAGAATATTGTCTTTTAAATATGTTTGTATGCATTTACACATATATAATCAAAATGTGTGAAAACACTCCTTCATTTGAAAAAAAAAATAACAGGCTTGTAAAGAATAACTTTAGCAACAAATGGTGAGTTTATTTTAGGAATAAACTTCATAAATGTATGGACCTCTAAAAATAAAAATAGTCAGATTTCTCAAACGTTTATTTTCCTTACCAAATATGACAGTTATCCACAAGTGGAACAGATTGTAGTTATTGCCAATCCTGCAAAACCACAAGGATTTCAGGAAGAAGCATATGGATATCTATTGGTCTTCATGGTTTACGGTTGCATCTGTATACAGCAGCCTTCAGTGAAACTAAAAGGGACCTTTTCAGATCAGAAGTGGTGTGTAGGGAGTGTGCTTTCTTGAGTTGTTGAGGATGACTTCTGGCTGGTAACTAATTGGGATCAAGTTCTCTGTGATTGCCTTAGTGTCACTTGTTCCATGACTGTACATTGTAAAGTGATACTGCTGCCTATGGGCAAGTGCACGGTCTTGGTGCATTGTCCCAATTACAAATCACCATCGAGCCATGTCTGTGAACCCTGAGATGTGAGTCACCATTACTTTGTACATGTCAGTCACATTTGAAGGACTTCTTTTTGCATATTAACCCTTGTAAAATTCTAACGAGTTAGAATCCTCAAATGCACATAACTATCCAATTACCTTCATGTAGACAAAGCCATGTGCAAAACCAAATCATCATCAGAAGGTGCCTTGATAAATAAAAGCACAGAAAAGTCAGATTCTGGTCAAGTCTTATAGATCTGGAGTCCATTGCCCATTCTCATTTTGATTCTATATGAGGGATGTCAGTAGATTGCCTCCCATTAACTCTCCCTCTGAGGTCGCCACTGCCTAGGCCAGGGGTCAGCACACTGAGGCCCACAGGCCACATTCAGTCTGCTACCTGTTTTTATAAATAAAGTTTTATTGAACCATCATCATCCATATTCATTTATGTATTGTCCATCACTGGTTTCATACTACACAATAGATTTGACATTATGGCCCACAAAGCTGAAAATGTTTACTGTCTGGCATAGGCTAGAAGACTCTGTTTTCTTACACTGTGTCCTTACTCTGCTGGCAGGTGACTTAAGGAGACATGGGATGAAAACATAAACATGGTGAGTCAATTGTCAGTAGAGTTAAAATCTAAAGGATGCTATTAGTTGGAGTTCAGGTCATGGCCAGTGAGGGAGAGTGCAAGGTGAAGTTAAGAGGGAGCAGAAATCATGAGTTAGGCAGAGGAACCTGGTCAGGAGATCCAAGGGACCAGAACAGAGCAGGAGAAAAGCATAGATGCCCTAAAATGAGAGAGAGAAAAACCATATAGTCCTCAGACAGAAATTAGCTTGTTCTTCAAGCCCCCAGAGTTCCTGACAGCTGTCCAATCTACAGGTATATGTGTATAAACCTTCTATTGTTCATATAAGGCAAGGAGTTCTTCTCCTTGCAATTAAAAGAAAGGGACTAAAAGAAACCATTATATGTTTGGCCATGATGGGACAAATTTAGTTCTTTATGGGAATTTCTAAGTTCCTATGGAAATAGTCACCTGTTTCGATCTCAGTATTGACAATAAACACTAATAAACTAACTTGGGTAGAAAAGTCACTTGATGTAGTGGACAAGGGCCATGTTGATAAAAAACTTTAATGTTGACCATAATGTGAAGATATCTCACACTTAATAAAATTAACATTTCCTCTTTTCTTTCATTTGTTCAGTCATTCAGTAAATATTGAAGACCTTCTAAATACGAAGAACCTGTACAAGACAGCAGGATAGGTGAGAACATGTAGATAACAAGACCTACTCCCAGGGAACATAAGCAATCTTGTAAGAAGGTTAAGCCAAATACACCAACAATTACCAAACAGAGAAACCAGCAGTAATTAAATTTAGTAAATATTTATAGCATACTCTTTATATATATATATATAATGCCAGGCACCATGGATACCAATATGGATGAGGCTGAGACTGTGACTTTGGAAGAACAGTAGTGCTATTCACAAGGAGAAGGGAGAACTGCTTCCTGCCACAGAAAGGGCAGGTGGGCACATGAGATATAACTAGAATGCCCACTACAGTGTTATCGGCAGGAGGAATATATATTAATATATCCATAAGAAGAATAGTGGGTAAATAACTGGCAGTGCCATCGTATAATAAAATACCATCCAATAGTTGAAAGAAATGAACTAGAGCTACATGAATCAATATTGATAAATCTCAAACCTAACACTGAGCCAAAAGTAAGGTGTGAAAATATTTTTACAGTATGAAACGAAGTATATAATATTTTAAAACATGGAAACCAATACTTCTGTATTTTTTAGACTAATAAACATATGTGGTATAAATATTTTTTTAGTTGCTTAGAAGTGATAGATAAAAGGATTGCTTTTAAATCTGAGGAGAGGAGAAAACTGAGATTGAGGAGGGTATGCTGGGTTTCAAATGTACCTGAATATTTTAAATCTTTTTTTTTAAAGGCCTAACATTGAAAGAAATACAGAAAAATGGGTGATGGGTACATGGACATTTATTATATTATTCTCAGAGCTTTTCTGTTTGAAATTGAACAGAAAAAAAAAAAAGAAAAAAAAGCCCAAGTGTATTTATATGGAGACACATACCAAAGAAAGGAAATGTGGTTGGTTACACTCAATTTCCCAGGCCAGATGATATGGATTAGGGCCCAGTTTGAGCTCTGAGCTTCTCAGTTTTATTGTGTGCTTAATCCGATTAGTCAACCAAGTGAAATTTGCTTTGTGGTAGAGTCAAGGCACCACTTTATGTGGTCAAACTAATAAATGGAGCCTGGAGAAAGTGGTGTTTCTGCTTTCTGCCCACAGGTGTGCAGCTCTGCATATGTGGACAGCAGCAGAGGGGTTCTGAAAACTGACTGGCAAATAATGCCAGGAATCCTTGCCAACACTTCTGCTACAAAGGCTAAGGTTCCAAACATTTTTTGGGCCACAGCTCCTTTCAGAATATGAAAAAAACATACATGTGTGTGTGTGTGTGTACATATGTGAAGCATACATTTCTAGAAATTCATAGACCATGGGATCTGAGATTCTTAAGGACCTAATGTATAGACACCACCTTAGGTAAATTTGGCCAAGTCCTCCAGTGCAGTTTCTGTGACTATTTACAGGACCCTGGAGACAAAGCTACAGACTCAGTAAAGAGTTTGTGCCACTCAATGAGACTTCATAGGTGCATTGACTTAGATACCCTGTTGACTACCATCAATCTCTGCAGCACAAATGACCAAAATATATAGAATCTGCCCTTGTTTTGTTTTATAATGATTCTTGAATGGTTCTTTAGAGAGGGAAGCTCCTGGGCATAGAAAATTCTTTAGCTAGTCCTGTCACTTCAAGTGCAATCACTAGGATGGTGTAATTCAGTTTAAGGATTATATGTGAAAGGAAATTCAGTTGACAAGCAAATTCTTGGCGTCAGACTCCGACCACCAATGCAGAATATGACTAAGGAATGAAATTTTTAGTAAAAGGTCAGAGACAACATGAACTTGACACATTTTTTTTCACCAGGTGGCAAGTAGAAATGAAATCCCAGAAGCTTGGTTCGTTGAATAAATATTGCAATGACTGACATATCCAAATACACTTAATACAGACACTTTCTCATTGCAAGTGTTATGTGTTTTTTTTTTCTGACAGTTATGTATTTTTATTCATGATTTAAATACTTAGTGGCCCTTTTATAATATGAAACTCCATTTCTATTCTTCTGTAATGACATTTACATCATTACTGGTTTGATCAGACAATTAAAATGCACTTATGTGAGATATAAACTTTCTTTCTCTTGTCTTCTTTCTTTTAATTTAATTTGTATTAGATCATTCATCTAGTAATTGTTAGTAATTGTTGTTCTAATAATTTACCCTAACCATTTTCCCCCCTCAGAACTGGCTGACTCGCTAAAGTATATAAAAACAGTGACTCATGGACATCTATTTTGAAATAACCAATATAAATAGGTGCAGTCTGGTTATACCACATTTTAAACAACTGTCCAGCCAAATGAAATGCAAAAGGAAAAAAAAAGTACTGCAGCTACCTTGAAATGTGTGTTTCAAGCTGACTTTCACAACAGGTCTACATTTATATAGCTGTATAAAAAGCAAGGAAAAGAAACCAGGAGTTCCAGAATATTTTCAAACTGGCTTAGGCATTTTGACACTTTACTATTTTTCCCCTGCCAAGGGAGTAAATGAATGGTTTGCTCTCTGGGGAAGAATGCATTTAAAAGAGAAAATATTTTAAATTCTTACCTTGATGGAAGGGAAAAAAAAGTTCTTAGTAGTTTTTGGGGGGGGGATATATGTGTACGGGAGGGCACAGTGAGATGTATTTATATAGAGTCCTGTAATTATTCATTTTTCATTCATCACACATTTACAAGGTAAGCACTATTGATATGAAGATGAAAGAAAAGGTCCCTGCCTTCAAGTAGTTCCAGTTTTAAGGGAGAAACTTGAAGAAGCAACACAGTGTGCTATGAGAATGGAGTAAGTGATAACCCCGTGGGGCCCAGCAGAGAGGATAGGCAGGGGAAGTGACGCTTAACTTGGTGGATGAAAGATGCAAAAGGTCAGCCTGTTTGAGGGGACATGTAGGAAGGAGCAGGAACAGAGGCCAAATGCAGGAGAGAATATTTTGTGAATGGTAGATTGTGCCTGTGTGGAGTGAGGTAAGAGGTGAGATTTCTGCCTTCTTAGAGCCTTGTTCTCCTATACCATTTGTCCGGATAGTTAATGTAATTGCCCCTTCATTATATTGTAATTACCTGATTACCCTTAAAGATTTTATTTATTTATGAGAGAGAGAGAGAGAGAATGAAAGAGAGAGCAGAGGAGGAGCAGAGAAAGCAGAGGGAGAGAGACAAGCGGACTCCACGTGGGGCTATCTCGGGACCCTGAGATCATGACCTGAGCTGAAACCAAGAGTCGGAGGCTTAACCGACTGAGCCACTCAGGCACCTCACCCAATTACCCTTTAATCTGCTCTGTAAAGTCCTCAAGAGTGAGAACAGAATTTTATTCATTTCTGTTTCCTAGTGCCTAGCATAGGGCCAGGCATCTGGTAGGTATGAAATGAATGCTCTTTTATTTGGACTGAATGAATGAAAAGATGGATGGATGGATGGATGCTCTGAATTTAGAAAGAAATGTGCTTGGTCTATGATTGCTTCAGTGGAAAAAACAACATAGAAGAAAAAAATGCAATACATTGATTGGGTGTGGTAGTATGTAAAAATATTTTTACTAGAAATGCTCTTGGACTTTATTACAAATTAGAAATTATTTCCCCCTATGCCTGGCTCTTCCAAAATTTCACACTCATGCATATACTACTATACTTGTTAAATTGTTGGACTAAACTGTCCTTTGATTTAGAATTATATTTTTTCATTGAGATGACAGTTTTTAACTAGAAAAGAAAGCCTTCCAATTAAAACACTCTAATTTTGCAATGTGCACCTGAATTATGTGAAAATGAACTTAGTATATAGGAAAAAAATCTTAATTCTGTTAAACTCTTTAAAATGGTATTACATATCAGAGAGTACACCTTTAAACTACCAATGGAGGAAAAATAAAATAGCTCTGGAGACACAGGGAGAGCAAGCAGACAGCTGGAATTTTTGGGAAATGTCTGTGGTATTTGGGTTTATTTTTAAGGGAAAGAAAATTTTTCCATTAAATTTTATAACATAATAACACTTAAAAAACTTATGCTCAATAAGAATCTTCATAATGCTGTTGTAAAACTCAGATTATATTTTTTTCATGAATTACGGTTTTTTGGTTTTGTTTTGTTTTGTTTTGGTGTTGGGAGTGGAAAGGGTAAGTACCAAACAAGTTTTTATAAGCTTCTTCCATCTCCTTTAGTTACCTCCTCCTCCTGTCTCAGTGCACACACTCACACACATCTTTTTATTTTTCTTTTTCATGGGACCTATGTGTAAACCACAGCACACCGTATATAAATTAAGAAACACTCCAAATATTCCCTAGGACATTAAAAAGAAATCAAACATAAAACATTCTGTAATGTGTAGGCAACTTTAAAAGTGCTTGAGACAGAAGCAAAAAAAGAGGAAAAGGCTTTATAGTCTTGTGTCTTTTTTAGTTAGATGTTTCAGAAGATGAAGAAGTTTTAATTATGTGCTTCCCTAGCAGAGTGGGATATTAACTCCTCTGAATCATTCTCTCCAACTTAGAGTCCCACTCTCATTTTTCTCTCTCTCTTCTTTTTTTTCCCAGGTTTGCCTTTTCCTTTCTCTCATCTCCCTCCTCCCACAAAAAGCCCAAAGAGCTTGATGGTGATTCTCTCTAATTGAGCAGAATGGAACTGGGAATAATTCTCACTTCCTCCTGTTCCCTACCTTGTCCCACGTGCGCTGAGGGACAGGAAGACCTATATATCCTTGGATCCTTTAGGCATTTTCTAATCCATATCACAGTCTACCTCTCCCCTCACCTCTGTCACAGGAATTGCTCAGAGACCTTTGGAAAGGAGGAAGGGACATTTACTAATTTCAGAATTGCTGTATTCAATCATTTTTCTGACCCCGTGCTTAGAATAATGATATCTGTTAATAAACCCATATTTTCCTTGGAGTCACATGACCAATCTAACAAAAAATAAATAAATGAAGTCTTGGCCCATAAAAAAAAAAAAAAAAGAATTGCTATTTTCTGTTTTAACCCTGAAAAGAGGATCTATACAAGCCAAAAAGAACACTCAATCATGGTCAGAAGACAAAATTCAATTCAGCTTCACAAATTACTCTGAGTGTGATCTTAAATGAGGAAACCTCCAGGTTCCTGTTTCCTCATCTATAAAATGAGAATGATTAGAACTACCTCTAAAGGGTCATGTAATCCTTACGAAATAAGTAAAAAACCATGCACCCAACTGGGGCCTAGTACCTCTTTCCTTCCTCCGTGCTGTTATTCACAGCATCCTGGACTTGCTCCCCATTTCAGTCAGCACCATTTGCTCATAGATAATTGCAGGTATTTGCAGATTATAAGAATCATAATAACAATTGCTTACTGTAGTTTGTTTATTCCACAAGAATAGTTTTAATTTATTTTAAGAGAGCCATCTCCCTTGGGTTTTTATTACAACGGTTTTCAGCTGCCACATTTTCTGACTCTTCCAGTCTTGAAGACTTTGTATCGATGTTTAGTAACCAGCCTGCAGGCTTTCAGAATCAGTGGAGAACTCCATTTACTGCATATCTTAGATACACTCAATGAGTCTCCCCCTTGTGCTTCAATGTTTGCTTTAAGGATCCCTTTTGGTTTGAATACATTTTTTTATCAGTGTCTATTAATGTAATTTTATCTCCAACTCTAATTGTGAAATTTGTTTCGTAGATGTTATTTTCTTTCAATACTAGAGGAAAACATAATGGGTGGTACCCAAAAGAAAAACTAAAAACATGTCTTTTTTTGCATTTTTACTGTATTTTGGTGATTTTTATCAGCTACATTATTTTATAATTGTCATTATACATAGTTATTGGAATTAGTACATTAATGTCATTCTCTGAATAATGTATTTGCAAATGTGGCATTTTATTTTGCCAGTGCAGATAGGTTCTAAATAACAATTCCTGTTGAGGCGCCTGGATGACTCAGTTGGTTAAGTGTCCGATTCTTGATTTCAGCTCAGGTCATGATCTCAAGGTTGTGGGATTGAGCCCCATATCAGGCTCTGTGCCCAGTGCAAACTCGGCTTGTTCCTCTCCCTCTGCTCCTCCCCCACGCGCTCTCTCTCTCTCTCTCTCTCTCTCAAATAAATAAATAAATAAAATCTAAAAAAAACAGTTCCTGTTATTAAATGTGAATATAAAGAGTTAATTCTCTTACTAAATATAATTATACGAGTAAAGTGATTTTATCTTAATATTTTTTTCAAGAAACTATTCCTGAATGTTTACTAGAGAAAATGTTCTAGAAAAATTTAAATTACAGATATTACATATTTGACTATGTGTTGGAAACTTATACACATCTGGATATCAGACAGTTTCACATATAATTACATATCCCTAATAAATATTTTAAAGACTGTTTCTCATCTATAAAATAGGAATAATAGCATCTTCTCATTGAGTTACTTTGAAAATTAATAAAAATACATTTTTGTAATAATAAAATGCACTTGTGAAGGACTTAGTCAATGCTAGATATTATGGTTAAGTTCATGCTATAAACACAGCCCAAAGTAAGACGTTAGGAACATAACTATAGGAATAATTAAATAACAGATAGGGGAAGACAGAAAGGAAATAAACAGAAATGACTTCCATGTAATGTAAGAATAGGAATAGAAGGAAATTGGAGCTCAGAGGGAGGGGATTGGGAGTGTTTAGGAGTTTGGGGAAGAAGGGGAAATACTGAGTTGTGTTTGGGATCCACTGAATTTAGAGTGATAGAAGGTCATGGAGTGAAGAAGTACTGTAACCATCTCATGGATTGCACTAGAAATTTTATGTTGTTTACTTATTTTTTCAAGAGATATTTATTTTGGAGCAACTCTGTACTGAATGCCGTGCTTAGCTGAAAAATCTAGAATGGAAATATGTGCATTTGTAAGTCGGTTTTCTGAGGGAAAGCTAGGTGTGAAAAACGATGTGTTAGGCATGAAGAGTTGGTCAATGATTACAAATAGGAGAGGAGAGAAAAGGAGGAAATCTCTAAGGAACCAACACAAGAGGCTGGTGGCATATCAAGAGGGGTCGAAGCTGTACTGTGGGAGAAGAGAGCTTCAAAAAGTTATGGATGTGGATTTGCAACGACGTGGATGGAACCGGAGGGTGTTATGCTGAGTGAAATAAGTCAATCAGAGAAAGACATGTATCATATGACCTCACTGATATGAGGAATTCTTAATCTCAGGAAACAAACTGAGGGTTGCTAGAGTGTGGGGGGTGGGAAGGATGGGGTGGCTCGGTGATAGACATTGGGGAGGGTATGTGCTATGGTGAGTGGTGGATTGTGTAAGACTGTTGAATCACAGGCCTGTACCTCTGAAACAAATAATACATTATATGTTAAAAAAAAAAAAAAAGAAGAAGATAGCAGGAGGGGAAGAATGAAGGGGGGAAATCGGAGGGGGAGATGAACCATGAGAGATGATGGACTCTGAGAAACAAAGTGAGGGTTCTAGAGGGGAGGGGGGGTGGGGGAGTGGGTTAGCCTGGTGATGGGTATTAAAGAGGGCACGTACTGCATGGAGCACTGGGTGTTATAGCAAACAATGAATCATGGAACACTACATCAAAAACTAATGATGTAACGTATGGTGATTAATATAACATCATAATAAAAAAAGAAAAAAAGAGTTTACAAATGAAAAAAAATTACGGATGTTGAAAAGAATCACTTTTAAAGGCATTGAATGTGTTTTTTTGAGTTTAGGATTATTCTCATAAGTTACAGTGATAGAAAATGAAGATAAAGGTAGATTATTCTTGGCCTATATCTACCATATTTACATATGAAAATGATTACACTTATCTACTTATCCTAATATGAAGTTGTTTTCATAAGAGTAAAGGTATTGAAATAGTTATTCAATGAAAAATGTGCTTTTGCCTAAATCCCGAATGTGCATTGCTCAAATGTTTGAAAATGCTTAGTACTGCAATTTTCTGCATAATTTGTAGTAAACCAGACAGATTTATCAAAAATAGTGTTAACCTTCTTTTGTTCTGTTTAGTAGTAAGGATTTTAAGAAGAAAACCATTGATGTTTTATCTCAGTGGCTGTGTGCAAACAAAAGGGAAGAAGTGGGGAAAAGGCCTTCAGAATCAATAGTGATGTATGTTAAAAAAAAAAAAAAAGAAGAAGATAGTAGTAAGGGAAAAATGAAGAGGGGGAAATCGGAGGGGGAGATGAACCATGAGAGATGATGGACTCTGAGAAACAAACTGAGGGTTCTAGAGGGGAGGGAGGTGGGGGGATGGGTTAGCCTGGTGATGGGTATTAAAGAGGGCACGTATTGAATGGAGCACTGGGTGTTATATGCAAACAGTGAAATCATGGAACACTACATCAAAAACTAATGATGTAATGTATGGTGACTAACATAACATAATAAAATAAAATTTAAAAAAAAGAATCAACAATGATGGACCTATAATATTTATAACCCAACCACCCACCACCAGAGACATCAAATAGTGCTAGATTCAGTTCAGATTAACAAATATATACTGACTGCCCATTTTCAAGCAACGTTTTAGGTCCTGCAGACCTCATGCTCACAATCTTCAAGTGTAAGGAGACAATTATATAAGTCTTCATGACTCAAAGGAGAGTGTTGATCACTGTGAGACATTTCTAAAGGACTATGAAGAGTCTAAGGTCAAGGAGGTCATCTGGTTGAGAGAAGGCAAGGAGAGGTTTGTGGAAAAGGTAGAATTAGAAATGAGGAGCAGGAACGGAGAGTGATGCTATGTTCCCAACAGCAAGATCAACATGAACAGAGACATTCAGACAGGCTTGGTGCATGGTGTTCCTGGGGGATGATAGTCCAGAGGAAAAGGAACATGAAAGTGGGGGAGTAGTAGGAGATTTGGGTAGAGAGAAGATGTGAGGGCATACTGTGAGTGTTCATGTGAGGAAATGCTGGTCCATGTGTAGGCAAGGAAGAGCCATTAATGCATTTTGAGTAGGGTAATGATATTAAACTAGCAGCAGTTTAAAAGACTGGTATGATAGCAGCGCATAGTATGGTCGGCAGTGGAGACAGATGGGGAAACCGGCTGGGAAGCTATTGTCATAGCCCAGCTGTTAATGAAAGTGTGAACCAGGCTGAAACAAAAAGGAAAAACTCTATATATGAATCTTCCAAAATGCAAATATTTGGAAACATTTCATGTGGATTTCCATAGAGCACATGTCTGGATAGTTGTTTTAATTTTCCACTGTGCCCTCAGATATTTGGCACAGACTGAACTGTGCTCTGATTTTGTACAGGTGAATCTCAGCTATAGAAGACCACTTTTGTTGTAGGATAATGGGATCTTCTCACCTTCTTAGGACCTCAACAGCAGATATATAAGCAAAGTCAGTTGCTGCTTCTAGTCTGCTCATCCTGGACAGTCACACAACCAGATCTCACTGGGGATGCAGGACCATATAAAACAGTATGATGTTATGAACTGGTTGCCCCAGAAGCTTTAAAGACACTTCTTAATTACTTTACAAAGACAACTAACCGCTCTTCTCACCCACTCTAACTTGGACATGGGATGTTTGTCCTGTGGGTTTAGTTCTCAAATGCATCTCTCCCTGGTATTCTATCAGAAGCTATTGGTATGCTTTGAAAATTTATTGCTTTATTTATTTTTCATGAATGTCAGTAAAGAGAATAATCTCAGAGCAAAGGTCATTTAAGATAGTGATATCATATTATTTATTCATCTATTACATCTTTGTAATAATAAAATGCATTTAATTATAATAAAACTTACACAAGTAACTGTAAGAGAAGAATCAAAGATCAATTCATTATTCTTGGCCTTGTATTTATCTCCCTTTCACCTAATGAAAGGTAAATTTAGTTTTCTTCATTTATGAATCAAATAAACATCATAGACTCAAATTCCTGATATTTATGCCTCATGAAGGTTTTGTCACCACATACATGTATGTCCACTGCATGCCCCTTATCTCTGGCTCTGACACTTTTGGCCTGGACCTAATCACTTGCAGTGACAGGTGCATCTGGGATGCATTTGGCTCTGTCATTGGGTGCTTTAGGACATTATTACACCACATAATAAAACAAATTTTTTAACCAAAATCTTATGAATCAAGGTACAGTTTAAAGCCTAATAAAATAATGGATTTTAAAAAAAAAAAACACAAGATCCTGTTAAAAGTTCACTCCACAAATATTTTTTAGCTTCCGCTCAGGTATAGCAAATAATTAAGTCATATTTTTGAATTGAGAGAAGTCTTAGAAATGTGGTATGATTTTCCGTGTTTAAAAGAGTCACTTATAATTTTTTCTCATCCTCTTTCAAAATCTCTCTCTTAATTAACTCACCCAATTGGTAACTGGGGCTTTTTCAATGAAATAGATTTAAGTATTATAACATACTCTCTTAGAGCAAAAGAGATTATTTTACTTTTGACCAAACTGTTGACCAAACTTCTCTCCTTCCTGAGTATTGGCCACTTCCTGTGTTCTTACTGAGATACACACGTTTCATGATAGACATTTCTTAGAATTGTGAATTTTTTTTATAATGATCTGTGACTTCAAAGAGTGTGAGATTCCAAACATGTTTAACAATATTTAGGTAATGCCAAAATGTGCCAGGCATTCAGCTCAGCAATTATTCAGACAATTTAAGGGTTTTAAAGTATTCCCTATTGAGAGAAAAATTAGTTTACCTTACAGTTAGCTGTCCACATAGTCTTGCCTTCTTTCAACTTGCTATGTCACATTTAAGTATCATTCCTTACAATGTAATTTAACTTTTTAAATTTTAACTTCTAAATCTTCAGCCGAGACCTCTCCTCTTGTTTATCCAGATGCCTCCTTGACATTCCCACATGGATGTCTGAGGGGCGTCTCTTCCTGAACATATAAAGCCAACTTCCTGGTTGTCCTCATCTCCTTATCCCAAACCTACACCTGTATTATCATCCCAATCTAAGGATCTTTCTACTTCAAACTCCATCTTCTAGTCACTTAGTCACACCCCCAATAAACAAGCAAATAATCAACCCCATCCAACCACATACACGAATTATTGTGTATTGACTCTACTTTCTCTCAAGCCCCATGTCCAGTCGATAAAGTAACAGTCTTTCATAATATCCCTGTAATCTTCCCACTCTGCAGTACTTTCTCCCCTCTCAAGTTGGTAGTTAGTACCGTGGCTATTTACATACTTCCCCTGCTTCTGTTCTTGTCCACTCTAGCCTGTTCTCCATACTGAAGCTTGTGTGAACCTTTAAAAACCCGTTAGGTCATGTATTTTCTCTGTTGAAAATCCTTTCATGATATCATTGAAACGTTATGAACATTACGAATGAAAGCTTAAGCTAATTTGTGTTGATCACTTACTGTGTAGCAGAGCCTATGTTGAAGCCTCTGTTCTCATTTCATCTTCACCACAATCTCTTTTTATCATTGCTATCTGACATATGTGAGAATTGGGCTAAAGCAAGATTAAACAACTCTCTGAAAATCACTCAGATAGTGAAGTGGTAGAGCTATGCTTCAAACTTAAGCAGTCAGAGTCCGGAGCAGGGACACCAAAAGCTAAGTTCAGTTTTCTCTCCTTTCTTGGTAACTGTTTAACCTCTTCAGGTAGCATATTGTTATAAACGAGATCTATCTGATAATTCATTTTTATCAATGAAAAAAAGGCAACAATAACAGGTAATACATTTTGAAGGGTAACTTTGTGATAAAGTTTCTTAGCATCCTGTTTGTGTAAGTAGTAGTTAGCACCTTCTTCCATACGGAGTAACCACCATATATTTCTCTTAACACCGATGGTGTTAAGAGTAGTGTTTTTAGTCCTGCTGGAACTACCATTGCTAAGCTTTACTGTTTATCTTGCGCTTTAGTCCTCACTGAAATTCTGCTATTGATGTCTTCTTTTTCACCATCACTGTATTCTTAAAATCACTGTTCATTAAGGTGTTAAGTGAGTATAAGTGGTAAGTGTTGTTCCCAGAAAAATGCATTAAGTTCTATTCTTCATGAGAACTAGCATGAACTAAAAAGACTGTAATTATAGATAAAGAAGAATTTTAGTTCAGTTGGGAAGTGTTAATGTAACTGTATTCTATCAGACTAATAATGATGACTGGAACCAAAATCATTATAACCTAAATATCGCCATATAATAAAAAGCAGTGCTACAAATGTATGGAAGACTTCTTTTTGTGGGTGGCAAAATTTTTAAAATCACGTTAATTTTTCAAAGAAGTTTAAACAAGTGTAAATTTATATATTTTATATAATAAAACCCAGTTCTAATATGTTTCTTCTTTCCAATGTTTAAGATACTCACATTGAAATAACTGTCCAAAGGAAACCCAATATACTAAGTAAAATGTAATCCTCTTGCCAAGAATTAAGTCACTAATATATTCTATAGTCTTTATTGTTTTGGAAATGTAAAATTCTACATAATTGATTATTCTACTTAAATTATAGAAGTCACACATTGTAAATGCACTGAATGAAGTACAACATAAAATCGACATGATTTTGCATCTTAAAGTACTTTTAAAACTTGATTAATTTTTCTTTAGTCTTACCTTGCAAGTTTATCAACTTATTTAGCATGATCGCTATTGTATAATTATATAATCAAAATAATAAAAAGTAAATGCCTGCTTCAGGGTGCTTTTCTTAAATTGAGAATTACTCTTGGGGAAAATACAAGTTAGCCCCCCATCCATAATATTATCAAGTTACTCTAACATAGTTAAAGCACATAAGCGCATAAATGATTTTTTTTCCCATAGGAGTCCATTTCTTTGTGTATGTTTTCCATTTATTTGGCTTTACTTTTCCTTTTTTAAATATATTGATTTGACAGAAAGAGAAAGAGAGCACAGGCAGGGGGAATGGGAGAGGGAGAAGCCGGCTTCCCACGGAGCAGGGAGCCTGATGAGGGGCTTGATCTCAGGACCCTGGGAACATGACCTCAGCCAAAAACAGATGCTTAACCGACCGGCTTTACTTTTTTGTATTGATTTAGACTTGGAAATGTTTTTAATATTGTCCTGTGTTTCCAGTGATACATGCACCATTGTGGATCACTGGAGTGTAGTGATTAGATGAGCTTTAGAAATGTAAAGACTTGTGCTTAAAAGCTGACCTCTTATTTAACTAGTTTTGTTGGCATTGTTATTTGGTCAACTTATATACCCTTCCTAACCATGTTCTTTGTGGGTTCATTATGTGTAAAGCATTTAGCATACTGCTTGGCATGTAATCAACTATTTTTCTGGGTTTATAGACTCTCATCATGGGCTAAAATAAGCTTCATGAGATGAAGAACTGCACTTATTTTAAGTTATTTATTTATTTTTTCCAAGATGGCATTAATCTCTAAGAGAGGACCACATCAAAATGAGCACATGTGACATAGGACGTACCATATTTTGTGCTTGCCCACACATTCGATCTTTTTCCATTCAATGTTTGTTTAATGTTTTCTTCCCTCTCCTAAACCTCTATTTGACATGGTCTTTCTTCCTCATCTTTCTTCCCTCATCTGATACATACTGTTCACCTATTTTGAAAGTGATATTTACTATTACTCCCTTTCCTTCCACTACATCTACATCCTGAAACTTATGGTGCAGCTAAGAATAAAGTATATAAACATATATGCACATTTGCCTTAGTCACAATTACTGTTTAACATTTTTTAATGATTAAAAGTGTACTACACATGAAAAATAGATATCTATATTCTAGGAATAAGGTAAAATAAATAAAATTGTGTCCTTTCCCTGTATAGTCATGTATCTGTAGTTTCTATTTTATTCTTTTTAACCACCCAGGAAGTGTGATGGTGATGTGGTGACATAAATAACTTTTGTCTGGAATATTTTTATTTGTTAAAAAGCAGGTGTGGAGCAGCTACTAGATAGATAACATTACACTATCCCCATGAGAGACAAAAAAGAAATTAAAAATTAAATAATGTACACAAAGAATTAAACTGAAACAAGTAAGTGATCAAAAACTCGGGTTACTTCCTGGGAAAGAACATTTTTTATATACCGAAAGAGATATATTTTTTTTTACCCCTAGCAGAAGTTCATGGTATCATTTAACAAAAATACAATGTTTTGGGCAACTTAAGAATGGAGTCTCTCTTTATCCTTTTTAGGAGATTGCTTTTTTTGTTTTCATTGCTTTGTTTTGTTTAAACCACCCTAATTATTGGTAAAAGAAAAATTAAAAAGGCTATTTTTGACAGCTAAAATCTATAAATATGATGCTCTAAAATAATTGCCAAACTTTCTCTGAACTTATAAAGGCATAGAGAGTAATATTGGTGAGTTCTGTGTTGTTTTTTTAAAAACCTGCCAAGATGAGATGTTTTAAAGGTGTTCCGGAAAACTTATGCATGGTACAATAGTAGTTGCCTGATCATTAAAAAAGCTGTGTTTCCAAGGAGGCCTGAAGTTTCATTTCATTAAGATTTGTCAAGGATGTGAAGCATAACATACTGTAATTATAATCATACTTGGTATTTAGCATAATTCACTTCTTGAGGGATATCCTTTTTGGTCAGTGGTTTCAAAATATTTTATCTTCTGCATATAAATGAGGACACCGAGCTGTGCTGAGGTCTGTCTCCCTGAAGCGTCTTCCCATTCCTCTGTTCTTGTTCCCCATTCCATGGTTTCTGATCTACCTCTTGTGGCTGCTCCAAGCATGGAGGTGACTTTGACCGCCACACAGAAAGTAGAGGACAGAAAAGTGAGGACAGTCTTAATACGGCAAGCCCACGGCACCTTTAAGACCAGACAGCATTGCTAGCTTTAGTTCAAGCTCCACTTACCCACCCACTTCTCTTCAGGATTGCTCCTGCCTCCCCAAGGAGTATTCACAATCAGGTCCTTAGAGGGCCCCTCAATTCTGACAAAAAAATGGTGTCGTCTCACTAAGGAATCTCACAACAGATCTAGAATTCAGTCTTTGGATACTTCTCCTCTGGTTTCATAAAACCAAGAGCAACTCCATCAGAGGTCTGCCTTACCTTATTTTCATCACACCCCAAAACTGGAATAAGAAGCCTCAAGAGTTACCACCACCCCTGACATAGCGTAAGAAGGGCAAGTAAGAGACTGATCTAATAAGGAAAGGTCCTATGGAATATATGGCTGTGGTTGCAGAGAGCAATGAGACCTGCTGTTCAGGTAGCATTGCTCCTTAGAGGTGTCATGTGAAGCCTGGAAGAGGAAGCCTTCAGAGCACATGGCAATTAATTTTTAACTTGTCCTTATATTATGCTATATGTAGCTGGCATAAGAGAATCCAACATATTTTAGTCTGGTACCTGACACTCCAGGATTCATGGAAGACCATTTCTGAGGTGGGAAAAAGGTGACGAAACATCTACATTTTCCAGGGATATGTAGAGGCAAATTTTCCACGAAGCCTGTGAACCTTCAGTTTCCTTATCCCTTCACTGGCACAGCTCCTTCCAAGGCTTGGGTTTTAATTTCCCAATTTCATATTTGTAGTTTTGCATTTTTCTTCCTTAGAGAGATCAACCTTATGGTTCTGTGAAAAGTTCTACCTAGTTTTAATGAAACCCTAGTCTAATGTGAAGGAACTTTAAGAAATAATCCCTATGATTTGCTGAATAATATAATTTCATCTACAACATTCATAATCATTGTACTGAAATTTGATGAGGCCTGGGGTTACCTAAATCAATGTTGCTTCAGAGATACTTCCTAGGAAACTGAACCCTCTGACTCCCTGCTCCGGTATCTTTGGCCACCTATAATGCTGACTAAGACTAACTAGGGTGCCTAGGAATGAGTACTCTGAAAATACACCCCTCTTTCCTTAGATGCTGCCCAATGTTAAGTTCTTAGGATGTCACACTTCTCTAAAATTAAATGAAGTTTCCTTACAGTAATGTTCTGATTTTAGTTATGAGGATGTAAGCCAGGAATAAATCTGAAATTGGCATAGCATGTCAAAAAGATAAATATAAATTCCCAAATGAAGAAATTAAGGTTTTGAGAAGTAACCTAAGTCTAGGACTTTCTCATGAAAGAGTTGCTTTTAAAATGTATACTTTAGTTCTAACCTAAGATTTTCTTTCAAAGGCACATCTTTCACAAATTTTGGGGAGGAAAGTACAAGATGTATCCTATAAAAATACAGTTCATATTAATGAAATACAATTTTAGTAAATATCTGGAACGCTACATGAGAGGCAAGGAGAATAAACTGAACTCATGAAGTGACAGGTTGAGGAAATCATCTGATCAAATGCTTGATTTAAGGCCATGACTTAAAAGAACTTTATTGCAGTAATGTGAATTAAATACATTAAAAAAGATAAAGCTTGTTATTCAAAAGCTTGAATAAGGCTTGTTATTGTCACTATTAAATCTGTCATTAATCCACCCTGAATTCCTAAAAACAGGAAGTGATTAATGACATATCAGATAAGCAGACAGACTGTGGCTTACTATGTACAAGTATCTTTTAGGATAAAAGCATTGTTTTTGAAAGTAAAACATAGCCTTTTAAAATATACAACTAAGTCTTGCTTATAAATAAAAATGTTCCACTTTTCACAAGTTAGTATTCGTATATTACCTGTTACAACAATTAAAAATTTCAATTCTTGGGATGCCTGGGTGGCTTTGTCTGTTAAGCATCTGCCTTCGGCTCAGGTCATGAACCCAGAGTCCTGGGGTTGAGTCCCGCATAGGGCTCCCTGCTCGGCGGGGAGCCTGCTTCTCCTTCTGCCTGCCCTCCTGCTTGTGCTCTCTCTCTCTCTCACAAATAAATAAACAAATCTTTAAAAAAGTTTTTCAATTCTTAAAAAAAATTCAATTCTAAGACTGTAATTTGGGACAAAATCCATTTGTGTAATGTTTAAAAATTTCCAGAGTCTAAAGTTTATTGTCATCATTTAGAGCTACCCAAGAATTGCCATGAATTTCTGGCAAGAGAATCAGTAGCATCCTTGTAAAGCTCCAGTTAGCTCAGTGTGGATTATTCACACTGTAGATTGGCCATTACATAAGAAACCACTTTCAGAATCAGCCATTAGAAGCATGGTAACTGCCCAAAGCAGTCAAGCTACTTCCTTTCCATGTAACTCTATTTTTCATGGATAGTCCACTTTTCAAATTTCCACTTGTTTACCCTCATTGGTATAAATCATCAAGAGCTGCCTGTGTGAAGGTGGTTACAGTATGCCAGAGGTTATGTAGCCCACACCCTATTGTCCCTGAGGTAATATTCCCAAAAGGCCATACATTACAAAGGGACCTGTTTCTCAATCTGGTTGGAATTGTCTTCAGTCACTTAATGAATCACATTAGAGGTTCAGTTATTATTTACCTTCTGGTCATGAATAAAACCCCAAACCTGTCACTCACCTTCCTCACTGCTCTTGACTTCTAATGACTCCATCTTTGTTTCCATAATCAAAATAAAAGGAAATAATTCCAAACTAGTAGTTCCATAAATGGATTCAGCTATGGAGTACAGCAGGAATAATTTTACAGCTTCTCTGTATGATTGCACCTTATCCATGAGAATAGAAGACTTATATATTCAAGGATTTGATGATGTCATTTCCATACTTTAAAAAATAAAATGAAATATTATTTAATTTCCTTTTTATTTTTTATTTATTTATTTGAGAGAGAGAGAATGAGAGATAGCATGAGAGGGAAGAGGGTCAGAGGGAGAAGCAGACTCCCTGCTGAGCGGGGAGCCTGATGCGGGACTCGATCCTGGGACTCTAGGACCATGACCTGAGCCAAAGGCAGTCGCTTAACCAACTGAGCCACCCAGGCACCCTGAAATATTATTTATTTTCCAGAAGTTAATAACAGTAAAGAAAAAAGAAATAGAGCCATGTAACATGATACTTTAAAGGCATTTAATGTCATTATAAAAAAATTCCAGCTGTAAACATGTATTCATTTTAACCACATATAAATATATAACAAATGAAATAATAAAAAATGAAATAAATTTACATATTGATTTGTGAGGAAGCCAAGCCTTACCTCAAATTCTTGATATTATCAAATCACTAGTATCAATGTCATAAAACAGAATCATTTTATTTAAGATTTTATTTATTTGAGAGAGAGACAGAGATAGCGACAGAGAGTACAAGTGGGGTGGAGAGGGAGAAGCAGGCTCCCCTCTGAGCAGGGAGCCTAACATGGGGCTCGATCCCAGGACCCTGAGATCATGACCTGAGCTAACGGTGGATGCTTAACCAACTGAGCCACTCAGGTGCCCCTATAAAACAATCATTTAAAAATGAAGGAAGATTAATATTTTTTACCAAATTTAATACACTGATAAGTAATTTACTCCTATTTTGAATCAATTTAGGTCTGTAAGTTTGAATCTTAATTATGCCTTTTAAAAAAATTATTTTTTTAAATTATGTTCAATTAGCCAATATATAGTACATCATTAGTTTTTGAAGTAATGTGCAATGATTCATTAGTTGTGTATAACACCCAGTGCTCATCACCACACAAGCCCTCCTTAATACCCATCACTGGATTATCCCATTCCCCCACCCCCCTCCCCTCTGCAACCCTCAGTTTGGTTCCCGAAGTCCAGAGTCTTTTATGGTTTGTCTCCCTCTCTGATTTCTTCCCATTCCCTCCCTTCCCCTATGGTCCTCCGTGAATGACTTGAAGTATTGAAATTATTTGTGTGCATATAAAAAGATTGAAAACACAAAATATACTAGAAAGTGGTCTGAAATACAGATTTATTAAATGTAAACATGCAAACATGAGAAATATTTTAATAATTATAAATACTTCCTCGTAATTATTTTTATGAACGTGTATACTTAAAAACTTTTAAAGTACTTTATTGTAAAAATTACAATGAAATATAGCAGAAAGTACAATAAGAAAATTTTTAGATTTAGCTATAATATAATGGGTAACTGTTATGGTTCCAACTAAATGTACAACTTGCGGGTTATTGTTTCCATCTTCCACAATTATATGCTCCATTGTTTATAGATATATTACAGTAAACATTCTGAAACTGTTGGCCGAGATCAATCACCAAATAAATGAATTAATAAAATTTTTAAAAGATACTACTATACTACTATACCATTAATAAATATTCATTATGAAATTTTTTTCAAAGAAGATGTGAGAAATAGCTTCTGATAAGAAATATGTCTAATGCCTATTGCTGTCCCTTCCCTCCTCCTTCCCCACATCTATTTCAATTGTCAACTCAGCTCAAAAACTGGATCCCTCCGTAAAAGGAAGAGAAAATGAGTGTGATGGGCTTCATACATCAAATGAAAGTAGCCACTGGAGCTACTTATGCCTGAAATGTGTCCCTGCTCTGGATGTGGGTGCCCATGAGCTTCCTATCGTATTGATCCTTTAGGCTCTTATTTGGACTTCACCCTACTCAATACGCAGGGAAGTCAGGCCTTTGCCTTTTGTTCTTCCACAGAAAACTGCAGTGGATCAGTTTGTTTTGAAAACCGGCAATTCAGGGGCGCCTGGGTGGCTCAGTCGTTAAGCATCTGCCTTTGGCTCAGGTCATGATCCCAGGGTCCTGGGATTGAGCCCCGCATCGGGCTCCCTGCTCCATGGGGAGTCTGCTTCTCCTTCTCCCACTCCCCCTGCTTGTGTTCCCTCTCTTGCTGTGTCTCTCTCTGTCAAATAAATAAAATCCTTAAAAAAAAAAAAGAAAATTGGCAGTTCAAAAGAATAAGGAAAATTTGGAATCACCACTAGGTAAATAAACACCACAAAAATGATTGTTTCTAACAAGATCTGCCAAGGGATGCTAGAATGAATAGATGAAGGTTGGAGGAAAAATAGGATATTTGTGTAGTCTCAGAATACCCCCACCCCAAGATATTTATTAATTACAAGGAAGAAGTCACTTTACAGTGGAGAAACCTGGAAGACACCACTTTAACCAAATGATCAAGGTTAACACAAGTAATAAGATATATCTATGTTGTATCTCAATGTGATGATAATAGGACATATTAAAATACAAATATCTATGTGCTGGTATACATGTTAATAATGCATAATCTCAATCTAATAATAAGAAACTATCATAAGGGTGCCTGGGTGGTTCTATCAGCTAAGTGTCTGGCTCTTGACTTTGGCTGGGGTCATGATCTCAGGGTCGTGAGATGGAGCCCCACAATGCTCTCCCTGCTCAGTGGGGAGTCTGCTTGAGATTCTCTCTCTCCCTCTCCCTCAGCCCTCCCCTACTGCACACGCGTTCTCTCTCTCTGTAAAATATATAAATAAATCTTTAAAAAATAGAGAAACTGTCATAAAAAACCAACTTGAGGAATATTCTACAAAATAACTGATTAAACTCCAAAAGTTTCAAGGAAAAATTGTCACAGATTGGGGGACACTAAGGAGATGCAACAGGTAAATGCAATGTGGGATCTTGTTCTGGATCTTGAAAAAGAATAAAGACATTAATGGAAAAACTGGTAAAACTAAAGAAGAAAACCCCTACAGTTTAGTTTATAGTAATGTAATGTTAATTTCTGGGTTTTGATAAAGTCACATATGGGTAAGATTCAAAGTATGGTTTATCTTGAGGCAAAATTCTTCTCCAGCCACAAACCTGTGAATCCAGACAAGTTATGTTCTTCTGAAATATGATGGTGGAACAGGCAAAGGATAGACATTCTTTCCAAAAGGAGAAATTAGAAAGAAGGAAGAGATGACAGATGCTAAGCAAGTCCAAAACCTAGCAAGGCAAATTCCATAAAATTTTAAGTCTTGAGAATAATCCTGATTGGCTGGATGTCACATCTGCCAGGTCCATTAGTCTTAGCCCTATGGCTAGGTAGAGTGGGCCCACCCCTTCAGCTGGGGGTAGTGACCTTGTCCCCTTGGCTCTATGCAAGTGCCCAGCCCTCTGAAACCTATAAGGAAACAGCCTGCTCCTGGGCTTGTAGTGGGAGCCCTAATAATCTCTGAATTGCCTGATGGGTCATTCCTCCCTTTCCTTGAAGAATAGCCCATGTTCACTGCCCAGTAGTTCCTTTGTCTGGTCCTGTAGAATCCACAAAGTCTTATAGCCTTCTTCATTCTGTCGTGCTTTCTCTGTCCTTTTTTAGTTCAAACTGGCAGTGTCTTTGCTGATATAATCCTGTCTCTATTCCTGGTGCCTGCTGAGATGGCTGATTAAATCCATTAGTCCAGGGGCGCCTGGGTGGCTTGGTCGGTAAGCATCTGCCTTCGGCTCAGGTCATGATCCAGGGGTCCTGGGATCAAGCCCCGAGTCAGGCTCCTTGCTCAGCAGAGGGCCTGCTTCTTCTCCCAGTTCCCCTGCTTGTGTTCCCTCTCTCGCTGTGTCTCTCTCTGTCAAATAAATAAATAAAAATCTTTAAAAAAAAGTCCATTAGTCCAATCCGTGATTTTTTATCAAACGATTGTTGTTCAGCCACACTTTTAGAGCAAGCATTCTTTTTTTTTTGCAATACGGATAGGCTGAGAATTTCCCAAATCTCCAACTTGTGGTTCCTTTTTCCTTAACAATTCCTTCTTCAATTCATCTCTCTCCTCTCTTATAAGCAGTTAGTCACACCTTCAATAATTTGCTTAGAAATCTCTTTTGCTAAATACACGGTTTCATTGATCATAAATTCTACCTTCCACAAACTCTGGACCACAACTCAGCCATGTTATATGCCACTTTATAACAAAGATGGCCTTTTCTCTAGTCTCCAATAACATGTTCCTCATTTTTGTCTGAGACCTCACCAGAATGGCCATTAATATCCATGTTTCTACCAACATTCTGTTCATGATTACTTATGTATTCTCTCAGATGCAGGAAGCTTTCTTTCCAGGTCTTCTCTTCTTTCTGAGCTCTCACCAGAATTGCCTTTAATAGGCAGAGTTGTACCAACAGTCCGTTCATGGTAGACTTGACTTGACTTGGTCTTGACTCTGGTGTGTACCTCAGAACACTTCCATCCTCTACCTATTACGCAGCTCCAAAGCCACTTCCACATATTTAGGTATTTCTTACAGTAACACCCCACTTCTGGGTCCCCAAATCCATCTTAAACCTTAATTCTCTCCTCATAGACACTATCTCTAAATAAAGTCACATTGCAGGTTGAGGCTTCAACATATGAATTTGGGGAGACACAACATTCAGTCCATAACAGTGGACAATCTTGACTTTGAGAAAGCTGAGTGAATCACTTTCTGAGAGAGAAAGAAGTAGGAATATTGTTGAGTTTCAAAGGGAATCTGTAGTGAGAGCTTGCCTGACTGTGTTGAAGGCTTAGATTTGTTTATTATCAGAGTAGCCAGAAGGTTTCTCATAGTTTTGTCATCAGCATTTAGATAAAGTCTCAGGAAAGTTACTCAGGTTGTCTTGAACCTCATCGCCAAACCACGTATCTTTGTGTTCTTGGGTTTTGTTTTCTAGAGGGAGAAGATAATGACAGTAAACCCATTTTATTCATCACTTTAAAATTATTTTGCCTCTGGGGTTTAAATTTTCTAATATTACTTATTGAAGAAATAGCATCCATTTTATACAATATTTAGTAATTTCACATTTATACATAACAAAGTGTATTCAGATTATCAAACTAACCACGACAACATGCTTCTTTACAACAATATGGGCATGAAGATTCTTAGCAGGAAATATTTGTTTGTGGTGATATATAGATATAGATAGGTATGTATATTATAAAAATTGTTAATGTATATGTTCAGGTTTTTTTTTTTAACAGAAGAAAGAACGATTCACCAAGAATGTATCATATGCTTTGGTATGAGTAGGCAGCCTAGTATTTTTAGAAATACAAAGTATGAAAGTTTTGGTGTCAAAAATCCCAAGTTCTAGTTTAGTCCTTGGCACTCACTTCATGGCTATACATTCTTTGGAAAGTGACAACCTTTTGGGGCTTCAGTTTCCTCATCTGAGGAAAGTGGATGCTCTATTCCCTGCCACACTTACCTTACAGATTTGTCAGAATCAGAAGACATCATACCCAAGAAAGGACTTTGTAAAGTGTATTATGTTTATTTTACTCATTTTTTCATTACTATAATAGTGATTATTTTCTAATACTCATGACTTTCACATTTCATAATTAAAGGTGATAGTGAAACTCTGGAGAAATCAGTATCACAGTAAAAAAAAAAATGACAGAAGTAAGAAAAAACCCTTGTGACAGAAGTAAAAAAAAACCCTTGTGAAAAGGTTAAATGATTAAAGGTAGAGATTATACATGAGGAAGACAGGGCCAATAGATAATCCAGTAAGTGTCTTCAAGCATGAGGAAACTATTCTGGAGAGTGAATAATGATGAGCAGAATGGGAAAGCTTAGCCTAAGTTATTTAGGTTAATTAAACAAAATAACTTTGCAATAGTGAGAATCACTGCAAAGCAGAATTGGCTTCGGGGGAGGTTGTGGGAAGTGTCCTATGGGCTGGGGACGACTGGCCTCCATCCTTGCCTTGGGGTCAGGGACTTGAACTCTGGACACCCAGGGTTCCTCCATCTGAGCTTTGTGCTCTGTGCTTCCCTATGAATCTAGGATGCTGTGATAGTAAGGGAACCTCTTACTTTCCTGGTAATGGTTGTTTATCCACAGAAAAATAAACAGTGGAAAGTCACACACTGAGTACACAATGCATCAAGTGTATTTCCCTCCTTGAAAAAGAAAATGTTTAATTTTTATTTTAAATATTGAAAGAAATTTATTTAATGAGTATAGGAAATACTAAAACATTCTTCTTTCCAAAGTTATATTCATTAAAAGTGACTGAGTTGGGGGAGAAGGCAGGAAAAGGGAGTGGAGCAGGAGGTGGGGGAGGAAGGAAAGGCCATGGAAGGGGAGGGACTCAGACAGACAGTAAGGGTTGTACATTGGAGAAGAGTGGTGGAGGGTAGACACGGGAGGATGTGAAATGAAGATACTAGATTTAGTAAAGGGCACACCCTACTGTTCATTTAGACTGTGGAAATCAGCATCGTTATCATTTACCTTCTGCCTCTGAAAGTCGTTTAGCTGGTTAACTAATCCGTCCAGGTTTTCAACCTTCTGATTTCTTTACTTTGGTGCAATAACTGGAGGGGGCCACAAGAGTGGACAGTGGAAACTTGTTTCCTAGACTGCTGTAGCAGTGACAAAGCAGTTTCATTTGGATGAAAGCAAACCAAGTGTTCACAAATCAAAAGTTCTCCCCTTCAGCTATATGATGAGGTTAACATGACTCAGCTTTTTATTTCTAGAATTTCAATCAGTCTCAGTGCAATATGTTACATTCCAAACATGAACAAATTACTTATTTTATTCTAGTAAAACATTACCTCATAAACTAACTTTTTAGATTTGAAGACTGAAATTATGCAATGAATAATCCAGATCTTTACTCCAGATCTTTTTTGGAAACAGAGGAAAGAAAATATTTCTATCTCTATCTGTCAATCTATCATCTCCAGTGTTTTTTTTTTTAGGAGAAATTTTTTTTCATCTCCTAAAACCTTGATAATAATTAGAGTTAAATTTCTTAACTTGATGGGTTGGAGGACAGAATCAATAGATGCTAAATGGAGGTCCTTAAGAAAAGGTTTGGAGTAGGTATGACAAATGGTCTTTCGACAATCTAAGTAAGGCTTTGCTATCAACTGGTCTTGATACTCTTCTTCATAGAATAACTCTGTTTTATTCAGTTAGTAAATATGTGTGTGAGCATAACTGCATGGATGCTACTAGATCTCTTATTTTAAGTAATATAATTATTATATAAAGACTTTTGTAGGAAGTTTTTTGCTAAGTTGCACTTAACATTTTCATTATGTAAGGCACTATAGTTCATTCTTTTAAAAAAAATCCAGTAGTATTTTTTTGCTTTGTTCAGTTCTTTCTGAGACAAAAACAAAAACACAAAGAAACCTTCTTCTCTGTTTATATTTCCCTAAAGACATTGTATGTTGGTATCAGGGGACCACTTGATTTTTTTAAAATTGAATATCCAAAACTGTCTTAAGGACACATAAGGTTTAATCCTGAACTTATTTGTTAAATTACCAAGTTAATTTTACTTTCTATCCAAGGGCTTTCCAAGAAATTATAAAATTGTCATCTGTTGCAAATAAAAGTTTAAAAGTTCAATTCCCAAGGAGAATTAGAGAAAGAGATCTAAACTGTATTAATTTGTCTTGGAATTGAAGTAGTATTTAAGTTACAACATTGTGTTTTTGAATTCCGTCATGGAAAGCCAGTCTTTGTCTCTGGGCCACTGACTTCAGTTTTCCCTTCTGGCCCTAGTATCCACTGCCACTTTGCCTTAGAGACTTGCCTCTTACACAGACAACAACCCGCTGAGATTAACCTCAGTGGTTGAGATTGAATGACTGGACCATAGTGAGAACTGCCAGTGAGATAATCACTGTGAACTTCCCTGGCATGCTTCCTGAAGATATGTGTCACAGTTTTCCAGAATAACCCCTGGTGAAACTCTGCCTTTAGGGTATTCATCTCCCTTATTTCACTATAGATTCTTTTAAACTAAGCCTTAGGATTTTACATAGCAGAACCCTACACTATTCATTCGTAGAGTGGTTTTTTTATGAGACGGTAGCAATGGCTTAGAAGAATCCATCCACTTTAGAATTGAGGGAGTGAATTGCTGGACATTTTAACCTACTTTACTAGGACAGTCTTTCCTTTGTTTTAAAAATATATCCAATCTGAGCCTCTTATTGATTTTAATACTGTGTATTACTCCTTATGTAACTGTTTAAATAAATGCAGAGCATTGTGTCTTTGGAGAGGCTATTATGGGATCTAATTTCATTAACTCTTAGAAAGACCTTCTAACTTTTGAGATTACCAACAGGGAGCTGACTAATTTGCCTTGAACTACCGTACATCCCATTTAGCACTCCATGAAAAAGACTAGTTATTCTCTACTCTTCTCTTGAACACAAAGACACCTCCTAGCATGTGAGCTACAAATAGGAGAAGTGTGTGGGAATGCAGTACATCTAAAAGAACGGAAAATTTTCTCTTTTTTTCCTGGATTGTTTAAATATTGTTTTTCTCTCTCATGAAGTAATAGAATAAAAGCCCCCTTATAAAGTATTTCACTTTATTATAAACTCAGTTATACTGAGTCAGAGCATACTCAGGGATGACATAGGAGGGACAGCAGGTTAGTATCTATGTCCTTGGTTTTCAAAGTGAATTTCTGGAGTAAACATCTCAAACTCCTAGATTAAAAAAGAATATAAAGATTTCTGTGTGGAAATGACAGAAAATTTACTATTAATTTCTTTATATTGCAGTTGTGGGATTGATTGACCAACACACTAGCAATTTTTTAAAGGCTATCACTTATCTTTTTGATAGTATCTTATTTTTGCTTCTTCCTGTAAATTTGACATTTTAAAAAAACTGGGTGAAATCTTTGTTAGAATAATTTTATCCTGATCCCTTATAAAATGCTGATTTTTAAAACCTCTTTATGTGGAGATGAAATTGATGTGTCTAGATCTTTCACTTTGTTTTTCTTCAAAAGCCTGATATAGAATAACAGGACCAAATTTTAGGAGGTCTTTGCTGGCCAAACTCCAAACAGTGTTTTTGGATAACAGTGAGCATTTAGGTTTGGTCAGTATTTGTCTCTTCAGCTTCTTTTGTTTTTTGGTGTTTGGTTTGTTTTGTTTTTGTTTTGACCTGGCATTTGTATGTGTATGTATATATATGTGTCTGTGTTTCTTTTTTTGTTTGTTTCCAATTTTTATTTATATTCTAGTTAGTTATCATACAGTGTAATATTCGTTTCAGGAGTAGAATTTAGGGCGCCTGGGTGGCTCAGTTGGTTAAGCGACTGCCTTCGGCTCAGGTCATGATCCTGGAGTCCCGGGATCAAGTCCCACATCGGGCTCCCTGCTCAGCAGGGAGTCTGCTTCTCCCTCTGACCCTCTTCCCTCTCGTGCTCTCTATCTCTCATTCTCTCTCTCTCAAATAAAGAAATAAAATCTTTAAAAAAAAAAAGGAGTAGAATTTAGTGATTCATCACTTACATATAACACCCAGTGTTCTATAACAAGCTTTGAAATGTGTAAGGCTGACCTCCTTGAGCTACCAAATCACTTCAGTAATTGTGGTCTCAGTTCATTTCATCTTCCCAAAAACAGGTCAGCTAAAACCTGGTTCATAAGATCAGATGCACACCATGCCACACTAGCCTCTGAAGCCCTGCTCCACAGCTGTGACAGGCCATACGGGGCTTACTCACACCAGACCCACAGTAACTGGTGAGTACTTGGGCCTTTTAGGTTCTGCCCTCTGGAAACACCAGTACTGGCCTTTATGTTTAAGATCACCTGATGAGATTGTCTCCAGGACTGGAGATGCAGATGGGATAGTTCCCAGACAATCTGGGAACCTCAGGAATGGGAATGTTTATATTGGGATGACATAAAATAATTTTGGGGGGAGGGAGGAATCTTGTAAAGATTACTGTCACTGTTTACCATACCATGAGCTTTTTCTAAACTACTTAAATTTATCTTGTAATGTGATCTGTCTAATGTCACAGAGAATGAATGTATCCAGCATGAACATTTTACTGATGTTTGTCTTGTCTTAACTAAACCTTATCTTGTAATTGACAAACTTGGGCATTTTTTTGTTTCAAATACAACATGTTTCAGAATAAGGTTTTAAAGTTTAGGTAAGAGAGCACGTTTTAACTTTAGAGTGTATCTGTGTCACCTAGCATAATACTAGGGAATTCAATTGAATGAGAAATTTATTCAGTGCACCTACCATGTTCAAAACACAGTTGAGGACCTAGGAATTACTTACAGACTACATGTAACACTACTGGACTGTAAATCAAATAGCAACATATAAGGTTGAATGAGCAGCATTGTTTCTTTCTTTTCATTTTTCATTACATTGATGGATACCACATGTCTTTCTTAGGTAATTTTTTTTCCAGGTGGTTAGTAATTACAGCCATTATTGTCTGCAATATGGCAGGGCTCAGATAGCAGCTATTCTGCTTATAATCAGATGAACAAGATATTATGTTTGGCTTTCTTCATGAAAAAAAAGGCATTTTATGAAATTGTGGTTAGAGGCCTGTTAGCAAGAAGGATGTGTGCCGTTTCTTGGAATTACAATTTGAACGTTTTAGAGAAACAGAGGAAAGTGTCTCTCTGTCGGACTGAAATTGGTTTGCGTCATTGCTTCTCTAGCTGAAATCTGTGGATTCTATCAGAAGTGTCACTGGAATAAGACATGATCCCATAAAAGGGCATTAAGTAATGCTAAGAAGAAGATGATGATAGAAGTAGTATCAGCTGACCACATGCCCAGCATCACTGGGCACTTTAAATGTGTCATCATTGAATTCTCACAACCCTATGTCATTATCGTTTCATAGATTTTGAAATTGAGACCTAGAGAGATAAAGAAACTTTCTCAAGGGCATTAATAGGGGAATCAGGATTCCTATCTGACTCCAGGTCTTATGCTCCTAATGCCGCATCATTACACGTTATTAGATAAAACCTTGCATTAATGGCACTTCCAAATGCATTACATTAAAAAAATAAAGAGGGGTTTCTGGGTGGCTCAGTCAGTTGGGCGTCTGACTCTTTTTTTTTTTTATGTTATGTTAATCGCCATACATTACATCATTAGTTTTTACTTGATTTCAGCTCAGGTCGTGAGCTCAGGGTGGTGAGATTGAGCTCCAAATTGGGCTCCATGCTTGAGTGTGGAGCCTGCTTAGGGTTCTTTCTCTCCCTCTCCCTCTGCCCCTCCTCCCCTGCTTGAGTGCACGCTCTCTCTGTGTCTCTCAAAAAAAAAAAATTTTGGTGGGGAGGGGCGCCTGGGTGACTCAGTCGTTAAGCGTCTGCCTTCGGCTCAGGTCATGATCCCAGGGTCCTGGGATAGAACCCCATGACCGGCTCCTGGCTCAGCGGGGAGCCTGCTTCTGCTTCTCCCTCTCCCTCTGCCTCTCCCCCTGCTCATGTTCTTTCTCTCTGTATCTCTGTGTCTCAAATGAATAAATAAAAGAAATTCTTTAAAAATAATTTTTTAAAAGAGATAATAAAGATAAAATAACACTGGTCATATGTTATGTGTACATTTTTAATAAAAATTATGTTGGGGCACCTGGGTGGCTCAGACGGTTAAGTGTCTGCCTTCCACTCGCTCATGATCCTGGGGTCCTGGGATCGAGCCCCACATCGGGCTCCCTGCTAAGCGGGGAGCCTGCTTCTCCCTCTTCCTCTGCCTGCCACTCCCCCTGCTTGTACTCTCTCTTTCTCTCTCTGTCAAATAAAAAATAAAAAATCTAAAACAAATAAAAACAAATAAAAATTATGTTAATTTTGTCATTTTTCTGGAAATTTTTATTGCATTAAATTGCTAGAAAACCAAAATGTAAAATTTGACATTTTTTCAATATACGTGTGTGATGCTCCAATAAGTGTTTAAGATGCCTTGAAACAACATTTAATTTGCAAGCTCATTTTACTAATGTGCTTAATTAAGTAAATTATTTTTTCCCACTTTGTCTATGTTCCATATTTGATCTTCTGTGGCTTCCAAGAAGCCATACAATGTAATTTTTACTTAATTCCATTTTGACTCTACTTCATTCCAAAAACAAAAACAAACAAAAAAAGAAATGTGAAACACTTATTTTATCCTATGAGAAAAGCCAATAAAAGGAAAGAATCACCCAAGGCATTTTTTTTTTTAATTTAAAATTGGCAGGGAATTTTGTTTATAAAACTATGGAAACCAACTTGAGATTTACATACAAGGATTTCAAAACTTGTTTTGCTAATGCAGTGTCACTCAAGAACTTACTGAACCTCACAAGGTAAGCTTTCAGTGAATGTTTGTTTTGGAATATGATGATGACAGGCAAGAATTTCCTACATTGAATATTGAGATATAATTCACATACTGTACAATTCACCCTTTTAAATATAAAATTTAGTGGTTTTTAGTATATTCAGAGTTGTACGACCATTATCACTATGTAATTCCAAAACATTTTTATCATTCCAAAAAGAAACCTCATCCATATTAGCAGTCACTCCCCACTCCTACCACCACCACCTCAGCCCCAGGCAGTCTCCAATCCACTTTCTCTCCCTATGTATTTGCCTATTTTGGACATTTAATATAAGTGGAGTTACACATCATATGGTCTTTGTGCTTCTTTTACTTAACATAATGTTTTCAATCATCCATGGTGTAGCAAGTTTCAGTACTTCATTCCTTTATGTTGCTAAATAATATTCCACTGTGTGGATAGGCCACATTTTATTAATCAGTTGATGGATGTTTGGGTCATGTATTTCTTTCATACTAAAATCTGAAGAGTAGGAGCATGAATACAGCCCATGCTAGTTTCTTTTTTTTTTCTTTAAGATTTTTTATTTATTCATGTGTGTGTGAGAGAGAGACAGAGAGAGCACAAGCAGGGGGAGAGGCAGAGGGAGGAGACAGACTCCCTGCTGGGAGCCCGAAGTGGGGCTCCATCCCAGGACCCCGAGATCATGACCTGAGCTGAAGGCAGACACTTAACCATCTGAGTCACCCAGGCACCCCTGGCCCATGCTAGTTTCTAATTGGAGAACAATAATTAACACTATTGCCTTTCTTTCATATTAACAACATAAGTCTATGAAAAGAAGATACCATTAGAAAGAAAACCCTGACTTCCGTTATTCAGGTAATTAGAGAACCATGAGAATGTTTTTTCTCACTTAAACGCCTCAGCCAGTTAATTTTGTTTTTCTTTACTTTGCCTGACATTTGGTAGTATAAATTCATTGGCTAGAACCCAAAAAAAATCCAAATTTTTTTGATATAAGAAATACCACTTCATTATTGTATACCAAATTAAGTCTAAAAATAATCAATGTAGTGTTGTGAAATGAAGAGTCAAAACTAAGGTTGTGTTTTCCTCATCGTCTTTGTTGGATTATTCCCAGATAACCCAAAGAGAAACATATATTTCAACTTATAGTGAATTTTGTGATCTGATACTTTATGTGGGTGTTTAGCAGGTAGTGATAGAAGAAAAAGCACTAGTCTGCAATTACTTACTGCAAACCACAAGCTGCTAGAAATACTGCTTACTAATTGTGTACCAAAGGGCTTGAGTAAAAAGGAGTAAACGGGTCATGAAGTTTTGTTCATCCCATTACTTGCTTCTGTAAGCCACGGTGCCAGTTGAGTGACCTGTGCGGTCATCATAGATCTCCTAGGGAGCACACAGACCCTGCGGGTTTGGGAAATCCCATCAGGGCGTGAGAGGCAAGCATGAGGGCTTGCTGTGGGATGCCCTTGTCTCTTCCTACTACGATGATAACAAAAACAAAGATTACAAGAGATAATAGCTGTTATTCATCAAATCCTTACTAAATCTGCAGGGCACATTGCCTCTATATTTTACCTCTTAATTTCACAACCCTTCAAGATAAGTCGTATTGTCACTGTTTCACCGATGAGAAAGTATGGCACTGAAGAGTGAAGTGATTCTCCCTGTGTTGCACAGCTAATGAGTTAGTGGAGCTGGAATTCAAATACAGGCTTGATCACATCCAAAGTCCCTCTCTCTGAACTAGTCAAAGAGGAGAAGTTAATGTTTGACATGCAAACTATACATGTCACACACCCATAATATTGATGATAATATGGTTTATGTGGCCCAAAACGTGAGGTGCGGCATGCCTGCATCAAGTAAATCTGTCATGCCTGCTTTTGTTCTGTATCTTGTGACTTCATAGCTACCTCTTTCAGCTTATTCCTGTGACTTGCCCTCTTCCCCCATGCTGTGATCTTGAGTTACTCAGCAGATAGGATAGAGTTTCAATGGAATCAACAAGGGAACCATTGTTTTTAATACCTTCAGTACCCATTGCTGACTTACAGAATTTAGAAGCACCCTACAATATTTAAATTTTTCTTTGAAGAGTCTCTAGATGTACCCTGGTCTCAACTCCTGGGTTGCCTTGGAGAATGAAAGGAGTCCTTCTTATCTGAGGAACTGAGAACCTCCTGCAGTTCTCTAGGATTTGAGGATTTCTTGGAGTGTCAGGAGCTAATCCATTTCTTGTAAGATCTTCAAATCTGACCCAACTTTCAAGTCCTTGGAGAAGAGAGCCTGCCTGAACTATTTCTGTATAAGGTCACATCATGAAATAGTCTGTTATGTATTTTAATGCTTAGGAATCCCATTTATAACATTGAAAGGACTGAACAAATTCCTCCCACAGTCAAGTTCTTTTGGCCAGCACAGCACAGACATTGTCTTTGGGAAAGACACACTTGCTTATGTTCTCCACAGCCCCCTCTGTGATCTGTTAGACCACGTCGATCCTTCTTCCCTAGTTAATATTCTCTGCCTGACCCCTGAAGCCATTTGTTTCTGAAGCTCCCAGAAGAGAGAATCTTCTAAACTTCTAGCTCTACTGTTCTCTGATTCTCTGATTATTTCCAGTTTATAAAATAAGACTTGGGTTCCTTTTCCTTTGTCCCACACTCAGACCCTCCTTGCTTTCCTTTACCCCACTTTCCTTAGCTTCAGTGCCCAGACATCCAGTTCTTCTAGCCATTCTTGGCTGTCCACATTCTTGGCTACAGTGCCCCACTTGTACCTTGCCCCCTTCAATGCCCCCTTCAATGCCCCCAGTGTCCAAAGCACTGCTTCTATGCCCCTGCTTTATTCTTTTTGCTAAATTGTCTATCACTATGAGGAACCATGAGAATACGCTGTTTAAACTGATTCACACTGAGAATGAATAATGCCAAGTATTTCTTACTTTACTGTTAGGAAGGGGGTGGGGTGGAATGAGGAAGAACTTATGAACTCCAGTGATTCTTTAGTTGGTGGATTGCCAGGGTGGTGAGGGTGAAGGGTCTTTGGAAGGAGAATTCTTCTTATTTATAATACCGCTCAAGGAATGGAGGGGAAGGGGGAGGCTATGGGCACCTAGCTTCCAGGACGCTCTTCTTTCGGTGTTAACAGGAGGACTGGTAGCTACCCCACATATAGATGTCCCACTTCCTTCCTCCCTGCAGTATGCACCCCCTCTAAGGACTGCTCTGGCCCCAACCATATCTGACTTGGGACCTCAGTGTCTCTTAGCCTCCATGCAGTGGCTGAAAAATGCCATGCTTGATTCTCCACATGCTTGATTTGATTTGATTTTAATTCTACAACCAGTTCTGCAGGGTGTCTTTATCACAGCTTTGTAAGTAGAGAAATTAAGGATAATTAATTCAAGGTCACACAGATAGTAAATGCTGAAACTGGTCTTCAAACTAAAGTGTGCCTGAACCCCAAAGCCAAGGCTCTGCCTCCTGACTTTATTAAGTTAAGTTCTTGGAATTCCCCACCTCCAGATAACCTGTGTCAGAGGAGGGAGAAATCCGCACACATATTCCCACCCAGTGCTGGACTCTTGGTCTTCAGAGGGATCTCAAAGCAGGTTCTTGTGAGGCACACATACCTTTTCTCTTGCACAGATCATCTTAGCCATACTTGGTGTAGCTGTCCCTTAACTGTCTCCAACTCAGCTGTTTGTGTAACTACCTACCAATTAACTTACCTAATTATGATAAGCAGAGTGATTTTGTGAAAACATTCAGATTTACATCGCCTGGAGCTTAGTTTTATAATTGTCAACAACTAGCTTTCCTTTTGCACATCCTCATAAATCATCATTCCCTGTCCTCACAGAAGAATCTTACCTGTGAGATAGCTTTTAGTGCCTTCATTTTATCAGTAATGAAAAGGAGACTTTGAGAGTTTATACTGACCTGCACAGTCAGTGTCAACACATGAGTCTTCTCATTTCAACTCCCATAAGTAAACCCTTCTCATATATGTATGGCCTCATCACCTGTTATGCACATGGTATGATACCTGACTTCTACAAAGCAAGAAACTAAACAAGTAAATTGAACAGGCGCACCGTGGTTCTCCCAGCTCCCCCCAACCCCATTCCGGATGAGGGCAATCCCACTCCTGTCATTCAAGGTCATTCCTCAGTCAATTCCAGGTGCTCTTGTTTTGCACTAGTGGAGACCACATCCCACACTCCCCTGACACCTGAGGTCACCGACAGATAAGACCCTAGCCACCTGCCCATTTTAGGGCACATCCACATAATAAGTGAGAGCTGTAAGGACAAAGTATTTGAGTTTCTTCCCAAGGTGTTACTTAGCTATTTTGTCTAGAAAACTCTGTCCATTCTGACAGGCGGTAAAAGCTTTTAAAAAACTTGTATCACTGTCTCTTTGGGCAAACGTGCCCCTGTGACCAGACATAACTATCAGGCCCCAGGCATTGCTGTATTCCTCCTCCACATGATGCTTTAAAACATTTCAGGGGCGCCTGGGTGACTCAGTCGGTTAAGTGTCTGCCTTCAGCTCAGGTCATAATCCCAGGGTCCTGGGATCGAGTTCCGCATCGGGCTCCCTGCTCTGCGGGGAGCCTCCTTTTCCTTCTGCCTCTGCCTCTCTCTTTCTCTCTCTCTCTCTCTCTCTCTCATGAATAAATAAATAAAATCTTAAAAAAAATAAAATAAAATAACATTTCCTTATGGGCTGCATTCTTGGCATACAACGTTGTCTCTCCCCTCTTCTGTTTATACATCAAGTCAAAAACAAATAAGCACAAATAAACACACAGAATGAAAAAGAAAAAAAAGGGGCAATAAAAAAGGGTTTCAGAAATACCATCAAGTACATCTTTTGTACAGCACACACCTTTCAGGGGCTATTCAGGACCTCCAGGGTGACAAGGTTCTTAAAGTTCACTCTTTTAATAGTTTTTCTCTCTCCTTCCTTGTCTAAATTTAGATTGGGACCAAGTGTTTACTTTGAACATTTCTTTATCTCTACCTCTTTTCATTTGTTGCTTCTTATCTTGTGTAGTTTGGGAAGCAGAAGAAGAGGCTAGACAGAATTATACATAAAAAAAAGTTCCAGGATCCCTGTGATGTTCCTACTATAAATAAATGTATGCACTGTATAGTGCTAGAAATTGTGCAGTCACTCTGACTGCCATCACATCTTTTAAAATTATCACTAATTTTTCGACAACGTTCAAAACAGTTGAGGGGTTATCTGGGGATAGGTGAGATTTGGTCAGACATAAAAAATAAAATATAAAAGTTTTCCAGAAAATATTTAATGTCATTCTTGATACCCATTATTAAAATGGTGCCCTATTTATCTGTAGAAAATACTTTTTATTATATTTTTCCATTTAACTTGTTTTAATGGTGTATAATAATGTAAAATCTCTAGAGTTGTAAAAATGTGTTTTTGAAAATTTTAGTTTAGTGTGTTGTTTTCTCATTGTACCTGTTACTAAAAAACATAAGCTCAGTAAATACCCATCACCTTCAGAAATATTTCATGTCAAAATAGAGTACATGTAAAGTAAAAACAATTCTTTAGAGTGAGAGAAACATTATAGCTACATAAATAACTAAAGAATTTTTCTTGTGTTGTTAATTTTAGCCATTCTGGCAGGTATGAGGTGGTATCTCATCATGGTTTTGAATTCTATTTCCCTGATGATGAGTGATGTTGAGCATCTTTTCATGTGTCTGTTAGCCATCTGGATGTTTTCTTTGGAAAAGTGTCTATTCGTGTCTTCTACCCATTTCTTAACTGGGTTATTTGTTTTTTGGATGTTGAGTTTTGTAAGTTCCTTATAGATTTTGGATACTAGCCCTTTATCTGATATGTCATTTGCAAATATCTTCTCCCATTCCGTACACTGCCTTTTAGTTTTGTTGATTGTTTCCTTTGCTGTGCAAAAGCTTTTTATCTTGGTGAAGTACCAGTAGTTCATTTTTGCTTTTGTTTCCCTTGCCTGTGGTGACATGTCTAGTAAGAAGTTGCTTCGGCCAAAGTCAGAGAGGTTGCTGCCTGTGTTTCCTCTAAGATTTTGATGGTTTCCTGTCTCACATTTAGGTCTTTCATCCATTTTGAATTTATTTTTGTGTATGTTAGAAAGTGGTCCAGTTTTCCCAAACTCATTTGTTGAAGAGACTGTCTTTTTTCCATTGGATATTCTTTCCTGCTTTGTCAAAGATTAGTTGACCATATAGTTGTGGGTCCATTTCTGGGTTCTCTATACTGTTCCATTGATCTATGTGTCTGTTTTTGTGCCAGTACCATACTGTCTTGATCACTATAGCTTTGTAATACAGCTTGAAATCTGGAATCATGATGCCTCCGGTTCTATTTTTCTTTTTCAGGATTGCTTTGGTATTTGTGGTCTTTTGTGGTTCCATACAAATTTTAGGATTTTTTATTCTAGCTCGGTGAAAAATGCTGGTGGTATTTTGATAGGGATTGCATTATATATGTAAATTGCTTTAGGTAGCATAGACAATTTAACAATGTTTGTTCTTCCAATCCGTGAGTATGCAATGCTTTTCCATTTCTTTGTGTCCAGTTCAGCTTCTTTTTTTTTTAAGATTTTATTTATTTATTTGAGAGAGAAAGACAGAGATAGTGACAGAGAGCAAGAGCGGGGAGAGAGTGAGAAGCAGGCTCCCTAGTGAGCAGGGAGCCTGACGTGGGGCTCGATCCCAGGACCCTGGGATCATGACCTGAGCCAAAGGCAGATGCTTAATCAACTGAGCCCACCCAGGCGCCCCTCCACTTCAGTTTCTTTCACCAGTGTTCTATAGTTTTTAGATTATAGATCTTTTACTTCTTTAGTTAGGTTTATTCCTAGGTATCTTATTGTTTTGGGGATCAATTCCTCGATTTCTTTTTCTGTTGCTTTGTTATTGATGTATAGAAATGCAACAGATTTCTGCACATTGATTTTATATCCTGAGATTTTGCTGAATTCATGTATGAGTTCTAGCAATTTTTTTGGTGGAGTCTTTCAGGTTTTCTACATAGAGTATCATCTTGTCTGCAAATAGTTAGTTTGACTTCTTCCTTGCCAATTTGGATGCCTGTTATTTCTTTTTGTTGTCTGATTGCTGAGGCTAAGACTTCAGTACTATGTTACATGGTGATGGTGAGGTGGGCATCCTTGTCTTGTTCCTAATTCTGGAGGAAAGCTTCTCAGTTCGAGGATGGCATTAGCTGTGGGTCTTTCATATATGGCCTTTATGATGTTAAAGTATGTTCCCTCTATCCCTACTTTATCAAGGATTTTTATCAGGAAAGGTTGCTGTATTTTGTCATATGCTTTTTCTGCATCTCTTGACAGGATCATATGGTTCCTATCCTTTCTTTTATTAATCCAATGTATCATGTTGATTGATTTGCGAATATTGAACCACCCCTGCAGAGTTTTGACTATTAAAAATGTCACATGAAGTCATTAAACATTTTTTGTTCACTCCAAGTTCTCAAATTGGGGAACTTAATTTACTCATGGTCCCATCTAAAGTTAATTTTGAAGTTTAAAATAAACTTCACGGAGCCAGCCCTCTGGAGTCCTCTAGTTAGAATACAAATAGAGTGCAGCTGTTCTCCAGTGTGTGGAGATCTCTCCCATCACAAGTCAGAACAAAATGAGTGAGAGTTGTGACAGATGCAGTGACTAGTGGCCAGAGAGTCATGAGTCTACTTCCTGTGTGGATGGCGTTATAACGCCATCCACACAGGAAAAGCAAAACCTCCAGCAAAAAGAGATGTTCTTCAGTCTCAGGCAGCATCCTCAAGCTCATCCAGGCCCCTCCCAAACATAAACATTTGTTACAAGGTACACTAGGTAAGAGAGCCCTGAGCATCACCTTCAAAACACAAGGAGCATCTGGGGTGGGGAGGGTCTGGAGCAGCATCCCCGTGCACAGAACAAAACGCATTTGTGATCGATGGACACCAGAAGATTTCAGTCCCTTTGGAAAGATAAATTTCAGAGGTGGCAGATTTTGTAGTACCTGAGAAGTTGTGATCAAATAAAAATTTAAAGACCATATATACTCATGCTTACAAAGTATTAAGTAAACTGTAGTTTATCTGTGTTCATTATATTAAGTCTTTTGTTACTGTTATTATTGAGGTAAAATTTACATATATGAAACGAAGTACAATTTGATGATATTACATGAAGTTTTTAAGTAATTTAATTGTAGTTTCTTTAGTTGAAAACAACAATTTTTGATGCAGCCCCAATGCTGAAGGAAAAATGAAAAATACAACAAAATTCCATAGGAAGTTGACAGCATCTGATTCAGTAATGATTTATCTTCTATTTCAAGAGTCATATAAGAGTTAAAGAATACAAGGTTACATTTATAACATGTGAATTTCAAAACTTAGCTGGAATAGCTTGCAAAAGCATGAAAACATGCTGTTTCCACAGGATCCTTTTGCCATGCATTCATACATGGTCACACTCCCACGCTTATTAATAATTTCATGATCATCGTCATCATCATCATCATCATCATATTTTCACGTTACTCTTTCTAAATTTCTTACTAATTCTAGTAAATTAGTTTCTAATTCTCTGTGTTTTGGTTCCCACCCCTCTTTGCCTTATTGCCTTCATTTTATTGTGTTTCATGAAAGCAAGGCTTGTGTCCTATTTAGAGTTGTGGGGAGAGAGCACTAGTAAAATTTCTTGTCATATGTTGTTGAATTGAATTGACTTAAACAATGTAAAACATCGATGTTAACAATGACTGGGTATCTTCCTACAAGACTTATAATGGAAGAAGCAAAACCTATGTGGTATCAAACATTGCTGCTGCCAGTGCTGATGTCAACATCTCTGTTCCCCCAGGCACACTTAGAACGCTAATATGGGGTAACATGTACATGACTTCTAGAATCTGTGTCCAGAAAAGTCTAACAGCCCAGAAAGCCCTTAGATTTCTTAAGCCACAATAGTGGAAGTGTATTTTTCCCAGTTTTTTCCATTCTTTGACTCATAAGAAGGATGCTAATGTATAGTATATACTAAATATCACGAAGAGTACTATGCATAAGTTATATATAAGTAGGCTTCAGAGAGTATAAAAAAGAATGAAAATTACACGCATCCCTTGTTTTTTTCCTTAATAATAGATTAGCAATTGTTATGTATCAGATAATGATTCAGAAATATCCAGAATCATTAACTGGTTAGTCATTGAATTTATTAGCTTAAATTAGCTTTTCTTCTTAGTATAGGTTCTTGAAAGCTTGAACTCGAGTTAAAGATCAGTAAATTCAAAAGGTTTCAGAGTACTTGACATAATATATTTGAAATGAATATTTATTTCTTTTACCTCTCTGTTTGCATTAGACTCGTGTCAATTATATGGTTCCTCTCTATAGCCTCAATAATAAAGAGATTTCAAGTTGGAATGTATAGTTCTATTTTTACAAGTATTGTTTAGAAACCAATTTATAAACCCTGTGATTTATGAAATATTGATGAACAAAACTCCCAATGTCTTTGGAATGCTGCAGATGAAAGAGGGGCTTGTATTGAGCAATTTGCCAGTTTGAGACCTGCCTTTTACAATTGCTCTGCATTTGACCCTTTAGTCCTATTTTGAGTTACCAGATGAAAATAAGGTTTCCCTTCAAGTGGTGGTTGCTAAGGGCAACTGCTACTGACGCCAAAAGATGAATAGTCTACCTCCTTAGTATAATGCCTACTTTGTGAGCTAAATAAAGAGCTAAACTGCAGAGAAAGAAGGCATATAAATGTGAAATATCAAGAAAGAAATAGAAACAGGAATATTAGAGATGTGAGAATCAAAAAGAGAATTACTATCAGCAGTTTTTTGGTAACTGCCTGATATTTTGGATAGCTATCCTAATCTCCTGGGTACTCTGCATTTCCACCCATCATAGCTAGAAAATTAGCAGTGTTTGCTGGCACAAGCCTTTCTTTTGTAGCACAAATATTTAATTAGTTCTTAGTGGATTTTGAAAAAATGCAAGTGAGATTCTGATGGAATGCATACTAAGGTATTTGTCAACTTTTTGTCTTGTACCTTCAAAGCCCAGATAGCTTTTGCCATCACAATTGCTTTATGCTGTTTGGAAAATTTGTAGCAGATAGGGTCAGTTATCTCTAACTGCAGTTGAGATAATAGATTGTTTTTTGAACATGTTGGTTTTCCTAGTCAATAGAAAGTGTTTATAGCAGCATACATAATTGCTTTGACCAAATTGTGCTATTTTAATATAGCCTTTGCTATGATTGCAAAAATCTTAAATTGTATCCTAGGCATTGCTGTTCTTGAAGGGTGAGTTCATTACTCTTTTATTGGCATCTGCTCCATGCCAGGAATCACAGACTGATTGGGAAAATGGACATAAAATCAAGTAATTCAGATTAATAGACTGTGAGCTATAATCAAGGCATAAACTAGATGTTATGGGAACACAGAGGAAGAACTATGTTCACTGACTGTCAGATTTAGCTGTGGATGGATGTGTGTGAGAAACATCTGCCTGCGGCAGAGTTACTTCCTTGATTATCAAGGTTCATCCAATTGGTCTGTTTGTTTCTTTGCATTTCTCTTTCCTTCCTCTCAACTTCTGAAATTAACTTGTTGATTAAAGAAGATAACTCAGCTAGAGAAGATTCTTCTTCCCAGAGTAGAGAGGCTGGGCTATGGGTTCCTCTACCCAAGATTCTGCGAATACATCCTACGTGAAGATGAATGTTTTTGACATTTTCTTTTTCTTTATTTTTTTTAAATTTTTTATTTAAGTTCAGTTTATTTAACATATACTGTATTATTAGTTTCTGAGGTAGAATTTAGTGATTCATCAGTTGCATACAACACCCAGTGCTCATTACTTCCAAGTGCCCTCCTTAATGCCCATCACCCAATTACCCCATCCCCCTACCCACTTCCCCTCCAGCAACCCTCAGTTTGTTTCCTGTAGTTAAGAGTCTCTTATGGTTTGCCTCCCTCTCTGTTTTCATCTTATTTTATTTTTCCTTGACATTTGCTAAGATGTCAGGCAAAGAGGAAAAGAACTCTAGAGACACAGCTTGAACAACCTCTGTTTCCTCTTGTTTCCCAAGACAGTCCTAACTTCAAATGAGTCCTCCTGCCCTGGTAAGATCCCGTTTATCAGACTTTATGTCCTGATGCACTTGATTTGGGAAATATGGTAAATGTAACAAAAATGCACAGGAACAAAGGAGTACCTATGAGGCACTGCTGCGCTGTGGTGCAAAGTTCGTGATAAGGAGCAATAAGAATTGACAGTAGAAACTAGGCCTATAAAGACATACTAAAGAAGGTTTTGTATGCAATACTAAGAAGTTTGGACTTTGTGCTCCAGGCAGAGAAGCCATCAAATTTTTCAACAAGAGAAGACTTGTGATCATTTTTTCAAAAGATAATTCTAGTACGAAGATGGAGAATATATTGGGTTTAGGTTTTCAGGAAAGAGATTGAACTTGGAAGTACAAATTTATGAGTTGTTAACTTAGACATAGTAATTAAAGCCATGGATAGGAGGGACCAAGGAAAGCAAGGAAAATAAGAAGATAAGCAGGAAAGAAGGAAGGAATCTTTAGCAGTATATGTGATTGGAGATAAACGAAGGAAAAACCAGCAAACAGGACCGTGAAGGAGTGATGAGAAAGACGAGAACCAGGAAAGGGTGTTTAGGAGCCAATCAAGGAGCGCATTTTAAGAAAGAGGAGTTGGTAGGGGAGCCAAATGCTCCCAGGAGGCAAAGTAGGATGAAAATTGAAAAAGTACTAGTGGACTTGGCAATCAGAAGGTCATTTGAACCTTAGTGCTATTTGGGTTCACTTCATAAGGTCTTCTTTGTTAAAGAAAAATCTGTTAGTACTGGGGTAAGAAAGTTTCTGGGGAGCAAGAGAGGAAATCTAATGGAGTAAAAGTTTTTCTTTGGAGGGAAAAAAGTTGGAATTACAGGAAAATGAACCTAATCTTATGGCACTAAAGGAAGTCCTAATCGTAGAATTATAAGACTATTACTGCTTGTTTATATAGTGCCACCATAGGCCAAGACTCCACCTAAACTGTTTCAGAGAGGTGAATATTTTAATTGCTTATACTGAATCCAAATTTTGAGGTAATAAGCAGACATATTAAAACTAGCACCCCACTGATTTAATTTGGAGAGAGACATTTATATTAGCTGTTTCTAAGACTTTTCTTCCAACCTTTCTCAAAACCATAGTTATTTCATAATTGGTTCTCAATTTTAAAGTAGAACTGCTATAATAAAAAAAAAAAATACAGCTTCAGATGTTTTAGTTCCTGAAAGTGTCAGAACACCATGTTTATCTTCTCTTTATTCTTTTCACTCGTTTTTGGAGAAGGTTGATTAGCTTACATTTTTAGATTTAATTTCTTCCTTTGGGCCCTTATATGTGAATGCCGGCTGCCTTCTACCCAGCAAAAACTAGGACAGTCCCATTCTAACCCACCCTGTTGTAAGCAGCAAGCTCAGGGAGGGTAGTGAGAAATTATACATTTTTGACTGTGTGAAATATGGACAGTTGTTTTTTTCTGGTAATTGCCCTCTTCTTTGATATTTCACAAGATATCCTTTTCATGAGAAATAGTACACAGGAAATATGCAACATCTGTGACCCTCTGAGAGGCCTTGCGTGGGGTGTGCCCCTGTGGCCGGGAGGAGGACTTGGTTTGCAGATAAACTAGCTGGATGACTGAGGGTTTCTGTCATTTTGGTCTGAATGCTTGACGTAGTAACAGACACATCCTTTCTTTATGTCTGTCCTATTCTCATGGATTGAGAGATGCAGAAGGGTCATGTAGCAGAGTGAGGAGAAAATGCATTGGCCCAGAAAGATGGAGTACTGGACTTTAGTTCTGACTTGGGCCCCTATTAACTCTGTAACTCTCTACGGACAAGTCAGTGAAGCTTGCTGAGTCTGAATTTCCTCATCTCTAAAATAAAGGCAATAAGGTACCCTGAGGACCTCACAGAATGGCTGTGAGGATCCAGGAAGAGAATACCTGGAGAAATGACCTGAAGAAGTGTGCTATTGTTGATACACTGGAACTACACCGTTCTCTGTTAGAGGACAAGTACCATCTAGATATTTGTACACATAAGTGATCATTGTTGTAAAACAAAGCACCACGTGTCTGTATTTCATGACTCAGTTCCATTTCAAAAGGACGTTAATTTCAACCTGAGCTCAATAATGTTTTCATTTCTCATTTTTAATTATGAATTTTTAAGCTTACAGTAAAGTACAGAAAATCATAGCTATTCTTGTACCTTCCTCATAGTTAAAATGATCATACCATTTTGCATCATTTCCTTCAGATTTTCTTGCAAACAAATGAAGTTTACAGATACTGCTGAAGCCCCACCATCCCATCCGTTTCTTCCCTTCTGTGAATGTTACTATTATCTTTAAGTTGGCATCTATCAGTCCCATGCATGCATGTCTTTGTCCTTTTACTACACATCAATTTTTCCATAATATATATATAATTATAGTATTTGTTTTATATATGTGTATATATATGATATATGCACACATATACATATACTGGAGGATATATGTTTTGGAGGATTTAAACTTGTACACAAATTATTTCATTCAAAAGTAATGTTTTGGGAGATTCATCCATGTTACACATATAATTCTAGTTCATATTAACTTGAAAAGAGAATATGAGTTCTTATATTACTGGTAAGAGGGTAAATCTGGACAAATATTTAGTAGAGCAATTTGGAAATACTGAGTAAATTTCAGAGAATATATATCCTATGACCCAGACCCTATGACCCACTTTTATACACAATCTTTAGAAACTATCACACATATGCAAAAAATGTGAGTAAGGTTTTTGATAGCAGTGATTTTAATAATGAAAACATGGAAGTAATCTAACTAGTGAAATGGACAAATGGTACAATACTATATAACAGCTAAAATAGCATTTTAATAAGGCAGTGTATGGTAATCTTAGAAAAATGATCAAACTATTAAAAACATGTAAGTATACAAATGATACTTGAGAAAATGTATGTGTGAAAAATTACTTAATTTGAAACCTTATAAAGCAAAATATATTCTCTTATACCTCACTCACTATAATTTTTTATATAATCTATTTTTGCTGTGAACCAGTGTATTGGTATTGGATATTTATTTAGTTAGTTAGTTAGTTAGTTAGTTAGTTCAGTTAGCCAACATATAGTACATCATTAGTGTATTGGGATTGAATGAGCTAACTACAGGAGAAAAATAAGACATCTCCAAAAGAGATGCAGGTCAGTAAATAGGCAAGATCTACTTTGCAATTTTATTTCAATGTTTTTATGCAATGCTTGATAGCAACTCCTCATACCATCTCAGTAAATCACAAAGAAGTCCTTGAAATTAGTGTTATTTAGGGGTTCTCTGCTTTAAGAAAATCTGGCATATTAAAACATGGGCTTAAACATATATAGTAAATTGGGGATTTCCTAAAAGAGAGGGATACAAACACTTTTGGATAAGAACACTCAAAATATCCTAAATATGACTCAATATACCAAATTTATTTTTTTAGTGCTTCAGGAATACATCCGTTCCATAAGGAGGAAAGGTACATCCATAATTTGAAAGGTAGTAATTTTAGCATTAAACAATGATTGACAGGTAAGTATCACATATTAATAACTATAGTGATAAACTCTACTGAAGATGAGGATAACCAGATTATTGCTACTCACCCTTCTAAAGTCTCATAGTTGCAGTCAATCACAGTATCTTCCTTTATTTGCATATCTTGCCATGTTTTATCACTGTGATACTGACAGGATGTTCTTTTAGCTCATTCTGTAAAACTAGTATGTTATAAATCAGGTGATCATTAAAGTCTAACAGGGTTTAGTTTTGTGATTTCATTCTACTCAAGAATCATTGAGTGACCTTTTCACTGTGAAACAGTTTTTCAGAGAGTATTGATTCTGCTGCTCTGTTAGCATGGTTTTTACCATTCAGACTATTCACGTATATCCTAGATCCTGCCAATTATGCATTTCTGGGCACCATCTGAAATGAGGAGGGAGCAAGTGGGATGCAGGAGGAGGAAGGAAGGGCCATGTAGAATAGTTATAGAATCAAGTAACTCATGATGGGTCACAGCTGTGTTTATTTCAGCGGCTTCTTCTGCTGAAATTTGGAATACAAATTCTAGGTTTATTCCTGGAAGAACATTTTTCTCTCAACTATATGCAAAGAAAGCAGGTGAGGGCAGCAAAACAAACTGTAATCCAAGATGAATTTCGGAATTGGAAAATTTAGAAGAAATGTGGAAGTGAGAAAGTTTTGCTCTAGTCTTCTTTCTGGTATGAAATATTATTGATCAGATGACTGTGTCAGGTTCAAACTAAAAGTGAGTCAAGATGAGATCAGTGGCTAAATGCTGACAGATCTGCCATTTAGAGTTTCGGCAAATTGTTCCACCAGCCAAAGAGGGATTTAAACAATTCCTTTATTCATGCCAGCTGATTAAGACCTTGCTTTTAGCTCTTCTCGTGACCTTTAAAATTAATGATTTAGGTTTTTTTTTTTTTTTACTATAAGAGTTAAATGATCCTACTTGACTGATTTATATCATCAGGTACATTAGAAGAATGCCAAACCTCTAACTTCATTGTGAGCTACATAAATACTACAATTGAAGAACAAACAATGGCTCTATTACTCTCAAGAATTTATATTTTTATGAGATGAAGTTTTATTTGATATAAGAATCCTTTAACCACATAATTTTCATTCTTAGCCACTTAGTTTGGTTGATGCTGAGATGAAATGACTAATTTGAACTTTGCTTAATTTGAAACTTTAACATAGTATAGATTAAGCTTAGATACTCTCATATTGGAGTGCCTCTTATTACACTGTTAAATTAAACTTCTGTGGGGGCTCCTGGGCCCGGGTGCCTCAGTCGACTAAGTGTCCAACTCCTGATTTCTGCGGAAGTCATGATCTCAGGGTTGTGAGATCAAGCCTGCTCAAGATTCTTTCTCCCTCTCCCTCTGCCCCCCCACCAATGCATTCTTGCTCACTCTCTCTAAAATAAATAAATAAATCTTCAAAAAATTAAACTTCTGTGAGCAAAATAGTTAATATTTTTTGACTATTAACTGTGTTTGAGGCATCATACTTTCCATGCACCATGCCTCACTTTTCATACGTAATTATTCCTTATTTCTACTTCTGTATCTGTAAAATGAAGACAATAACTAGACTCATCTCAAAGTTTTGCTTGAGAATTAAATGAGATCATTTATAAAGCACTTTGAGCAGTAAACAATAAATGTAAGATATTAAAATCAGCTATTTTGATAATCAAAACAGTCATAAGAGACAGGCATTATTATTCCCATTTTTAATGTACAGGTAGCTCACACAGTTGGCAACGGGCAACACTGAGATGCAAAAAAAATCCCAGTTATGTTTGGTTTTAAAGTCCAGTCCCTTACCTCATTCAAAGAACTAAATAGCAATTAATTTTTTTTCACTTTAACATATTCCAAATTCTTCAAACAAACCCTGACATAAACAACTCCATCCCTATCATCATTATCCTCGTTCTATCCAGGCCCATTCTCTCATATTCAGGTTGTTTTTCTGGGGTTTTGTTTGCTTTAAAGAAGATTTATCAGGTTTAGTTTAAGTTTCTCTTTTTAGAACGCAATATCCGATTCTGAGATCCTCAACCACAGTGCCCGTTGGTGGTGGGTGTGTCACAGGTAGTTTAATTCAAAGCAGTAGAACAGTACAATAAAGAACTAACATTTACCAATGACTCTTTAAATATAAATTATAGCAGATACAAGATTATCCCTAAAACAACATCCCATCACTCCATTACAAACTTACCTGTTTCTTGAGAGGGGAAAACAGTCTCTTGGGAATCTAAATAAACTGCAGACCTGTAATCCACACACAACTGCAAGAGGGTCTTCCTTGCCTTCATCCATCATGATTGCTGGGTTGAAAGATGGAGAATGGCTGAGCAGACCACCCTTCAGCTAAACTTCCATAGAGGTTCTCTTCCCAACTTAACTGACCAGGTGAGGAAAAAGTATTGATATAACTAGAATCATCAGATACCCTGTATGTTTGGGATCAAATGACATTTTAGCTCTTCTTTCATTTGACTTCTTTGCTGCTTATTACCAGGTTTATTCATGGTGTCAGCTCATTTTAGAAGTACAACATCAACAACAACAAAAAGTTCCAGGTGGGATTTTATTTATTTTTTTTAATTTTATTTTATTTATTTATTTGAACGAGAGAGAGAGAGAGAGAGAGAGAGAGCAGGGGCAGAGGGGGAGGGAGAGGCAGAGTCCCCTGCTGAGCAGGGAGCCCAATGCGGGCCTCGATGCCAGGACCCTGGAATCATGACCTGAGTCGAAGGCAGCCAACTGAGCCACCCAGGCGCCCCAACCATTACACCATGGAACCCCACTTCCAGGTGGGATTTTAATACCAAAACTATAGGGGAAAATAATTAGTAGCTGAGTTAACTAAAATAACTGTCTGAGAAAATTGATAAATTGTATATGTGCACTTTGTAGAAGGCACAAGGTAAAAGGATGTTTAATGAAAGCTTTGTATTCATGAAAATTTAACAAGCTATCCAGAAGATCAGCCAAATTTTTTATATTTTTGTATAAGGGTTAACCAAAACTCACATAGTATTTAAAGCTTTTTATCCCAACTTCAGACCCTCCGAAACAAATTTTACTTAGTTTAACCTAAAAAAAAAAAAATGCTGTTTTAGGCCTTTTTTTTTTAACTTTTGAAAAGCAGGTACCAAAAATTGTGATACCAGCTTTTCAAATAAAATACTGTCCAAGAATTAGTCACAGATTTCAAAGTTTTATAAGTAGGCAGTATTATAAATTCTATAGCTAAGAATTATTTTGTGTTTCATGCATATGGAGGGGAAAAAAGAGTAATGTGGACTATTTTTTGGGTTTTTTTTAAGCCTTTTATTTATTTATTTGAGAGAAAGTGAGAGAGTGCGAAAGAGCACTAGCAGTGTGAAGGGCAGAGGGAGAAGCAGACTCCCCGCTGAGCAGGCGGCCAGATGTGGGACTCTATCCTGAGACTCTGTGATCACAACCTGAGCCAAAGACAGACACTTAACCGACTGAGCCACCCAGGTGTTTTTTGATGTAGTCAATAAACTCTGTATTACATCACTATACATCACTATTAGGAGAATGTTCAACTAAGTTGTTAAATTCTTTCCACATTAGAAATTCTAGAATAATTTAAAACATTAAAATTACAAAATAATTCATAATAAATGCAATATTATTTTCTTGGCTGCTCTTCTTAATTTGTATGTATTGTCCTAGACTGTTCTTTCAGAGGAAAGCCAGTATTCACAAACTAATGCCTTTTCAATGAGATGCATTATGAGGGTGAAAGTGAGGCCAATCAAGGAGAAAATACTAAAATCTATGTAGCAATGTGACATGCTTCTCAGATAAAAGGATAGGAGGCAAATGCAGTCACCAATTCCATGCAGCTTCAACGGAAATAAAGGTGGGCATTCCTGAATTATTGGTCAAGCTCAAGGAAATACAGATTTCTTTTTTTTTTTTTATGAGTACATAAAAAGGTTTAGGAACCAGTGTTTTGCGAGTGATAAAAAAGTATTAAGTTCTTGGAATGTTGCAATAAATAGCTAAGGTTCATGTAGAGAAGGATGTGTTTTTGAATTTCAAGGAACAAAAACTCCCTTTGTTTTCTTTCACTCTCTGTGGAAATACTTTAAGACTCAGCCCCAGGTCTGTGTGCAGCAATCAGATAAGTTTGGCTGTTGTTCCTCCCTGTCCTCAGCACATGACTCATTCATGCAGAACACTGACAGACAAACAGATTCTCATTGTCAAGGAGTACAGATTACCCTACACTCCGTTGCAATTGCAAAAAAAAATGGTGACTTTACAATGAGATTCCGTTTCATCAAGCTATACTTTTGGCAGATCCAAGTGAAAAAAATATTATTTATATTTACTATTTTTTCCAAGTGTTCTGCCTTGTTATCTCTTTAGTATCGGTCTTGATTCCTTTTAAAAATACTTGACTAACCTTTCTCCTGCTCTCCATCCCTGTCATCCCTGACCTGCCCCAAGCCTATTAACTGTCCCATTTAAACAGTCTCCTAACTGGAGTATTCTCCTCTACACCGTCCACCACCATCTACACACAGCCGCAGGAGTAGTCTGTTAGGGTGCAGATCTGCTCCCATCCACCCCTTTGCTAGAGCCCCACAGTGGCTCCCCAGCCCAGCAGACAGAGGACAAGCTCTAATCAGGGCAGAGCACACCCTCTGCGAAGAAGCAGCCATCACTCCATCTACTCTCCCCGAAAACTTTGAACTCTACTCGAGCAATCCTGAGCTACCTCCAGTGTCTTACCCTTTGCATCCTCTGCCTTTGCCCATGCTGCCCCTTAATGCCTGTCCTCCTTCCTTTACTCTACTTTCTCCTTTAGACTCCACTCCTAAGTCACTTCCTCCAGATGTGGGTTGGGTGGCCTTTGTGAGCCCATGGCCTGGGCCTGTCCCCTTTGCTGCGCTTCCCCATGTTGCTTTGTGATTATTTGTTTGCTGCTGCTTCCCCCGGTAAATTAACTTGTCGGGGATAAGAACAATGTCATAACAAGCCAACAATACCAGAAGGGCTGAAAATGTCTAGTTAAACCATTTCTTAAAAAAATATTTTATTTGGCCAGAACCAAGGTACACAGACTTAAATTCTTGCAAAGAAGCATTTGCAGAGAAGCCAGTTCAGTCTATAAACTACCAAGTTCAGGCAGTTTAGATATATGTCAGCATTTTTAAATATTCCTTCATTTGGTCTGATTTTTTTAAAGCATTTATCTGTTTATCCAGTTCTGTTTGTAGTAGTGTTTTAATTTTCAGCTACATTGCAAGAATGTACATGGCCCTGCAAAGGAAGTAATTACCCAGGATGAGGACATTTGATATATTTGCTGTTCTTGTGAAACTTGTAAAACTACTCATTCGAAGAGATTTTCTCTTAAAATAAGGTTTTAAACTAGGGCAAATTCAATAAATGGTTCACTTGTGGCTGCTTTTAAATACCAATATTTTGTACTCCATTTTTGTGTGCCTTAAAAAATGTGGCCAAGCCAGACTTTTCTATAAAAATAAAACTGAATCTTACCTTACTTCCCTCTGAATACTGATAACTGCACATAAGGTGTTGTGTTTTTAAATTTTATTAATAGCTTCTATTCTAGCCCAAGCTTCACATTTTTAGATATGTTTTCATTATCATAATTAGGTTTGGGGGAAGATCATCTCCTATTTTCTTCCTTTTTTAAATGTATGCAACAGAAATCTTTAGAAAAAATATTTCTACTTATATTTATGGAACAATAGTGAAATCATATTAAATTTACCAAAAAGATTGTTTTTTTTAATATCCATAAGGACCAAACTGAAATATTTGTAAGTCATTATTTAAGACTTTAAATACATTAACAACCTGTATGTTCTTTTTATGTCTTTGTAAATTGCCCTGCTTCTCATTTGTCAGAGATTACCCAGTGAGAACCCTGTAGGGATGTCTGCAAGAGGTGCTTAATAAATTCTTTTAGGCAACTGCAATAATGACTTTCTTTGCTTCTTATGATATACTTAGTATTTTTCCAAAACATAAAAATCACATAGAATGATGTATGCCAATATCAACTTTATTATTTAAGGGATTCCTTCCTAATAAGAAGGGAACATAAATATGAGCTTAAATTTTCCATATGTCTTGTTCTTGCTTTTTACAAAGGTAGTCTTGGTTCTTCCAGAAAATAATTATTGCATGTGGTGAAAAGTTATTTCCATTCATATAAAATGTAAAGTTTCCTCTTTGCTTAGAATGACCATTTCTGTAATTAGGAGTCTTTTTAAACATGGAATGCTATTATTGGATCTTTTTGTATCTCTGACTTCTGGCTCTATTTTATTACCTATCTCTTGATTGGTGATACTATATAAAACATGCTATTTCTTTCCCTTTTTCTTCCTCTACTCCATTAAGTTTATTGCATTTAAAAGATGATTACCATGCTATTGCATTAAATATGAACATTATTTACAGAAAAGATGTTACAGTTGAAGATTTTATTATATCCCCTCAGTTCAGAAACAAAGACGGGCACTCCCGGGCCCACACGTTAGCCTCGCCCAGCCTTGAAGTTATTTCTGACTTGACTCTTTCTTGGTGTCTTTGCTTCAAATAAACTGAGTTAGTCAGTGTTTCTCCAATAACTTCTGTTCTTTTCTGCCTACCTGCCTTCGCTCAATCTATTTCTTCCACCTGATATGATTTCCTCTGTATTTCAGCCCAAATCCCATTCACACCAGTTCCCTTCACCACATACATGGTGACTTTCTTGATACCTGCATCCTGGGTGTCCTAAATAACTACTTATTCCCTTTGATTTAGATGACTGAGTTGTGAGGACAGACATCCTGGGTCAGTAGAATTCACTGCATGCCTATCAATCATCAGGAAGGTTAAACAGCAGAAGCTAAAGCTAGAGTTTGTCTTCATATTGAATCCATTTACTCCTTTTGTCAGTGTTTGGTAAGTATGAAAAGGAAAGACATACTTTGCCAAGATACAGATGGGAGAATTGACTCTATAGATTAAAAGAAATACTAGCTGCTTCTCTGTGGAGACTTTGTATTTTATGAGTAAGAAAATTTAAGTTGCAATGTTGAAGTGCATTTAATTGTGCAACTATTCTTAAAAATATACCTAGCGGGGCTTTTTTTGTTTTTGTTTTTTTATTTTATTATGTTATGTTCATCACCATACATTACATCAGTAGTTTTTGATGCAGTGTTCCATGATTCATTGTTTGCGTATAACACCCAGTGCTCCATGCAGTACGTGCCCTCTTGAATACCCATCACCAGGCTAACCCATCCCCCACCCCCTCCCCTCTAGAACCCTCAGTTTGTTTCATTTTTACTGTCAAAGTATTTTAAAAATAAAGCACAGCCAGTAAGATAAACGAAAATTTGTAAAGCTTAATTTCCCCTCCTGTAGGAGTTTGTGTCCCTTTAAAAAGTGAGGTGGGAGGTGGCGGGAGATTTTCAAAGCAATTATCAGTCCTAATTTTTGACACAAAAAGAGCTGTCAGATTTTTTGCTTTGGTTACTTCCATTTGAGAGCTAATTTGTTATATTATTACAATGTTGACAGCCTCAAATTCCCTGAAATAAATGATCAAAGGAAAAAGTCTAGTATAAGGTAAAAAATGTTATTCTTTTTGATACTGTTGTTTTACTCAAAAAAAAGAGGATTTTTGTGTGTGAAAAGTTAAACAAGAGAAAAATAGCAAACTATTAAAATGAGGTATTACATTTGCATAAATTAGTTTGCAAAAAGTATTTGATAAATGTTTACTGCATAAAGAGCTTGGTTAATTTACTTTGAAATTTTGGTGAAATAAAGCAGCAGAAATCAGAAATAATAAACATTATAAAATTAAAATTGGTTAAAGTGCCACTGATAGTGTAGTTCTATTTTCTCTTTTTAGAATGAATTATTGAGTGGTTCAAAAAAGAAGGACCTTATTGGCCCCTGTAAATCTGCCTGTTATTGTCTTTCCTTTTATTAAAGCAGGAGCATTAAGATATTCTGAGTATAGGGGCGCCTGGGTGGCTCAGTCGTTAAGCGTCTGCCTTTGGCTCAGGTCAGGATCCCAGCGTCCTGGGATCGAGCCCCGCATTGGGCTCCCTGCTTAGCGGGAAGCCTGCTTCTCCCTCTCCCACTCCCCGTGCTTGTGTTCCCTCTCTCGCTGTCTCTCTCTCTGTCAACTAAATAAATAAAATCTTTTTTAAGAAAAAGATATTCTGAGTATAAAATGTGAAATGGAAAAGATGTTTTCTGTTTGAGAGATGCTCTGTTTTCTGTTTGAGAGATGCTCATAAAGTTAATATTTTATAAAATATCTTGTAACTGAAATTTAAAAGATATCTGTTTAAAGAATCAAAAAAAGATTTATTCACTCATCCATTAGACATGTACTGGTTCTTTCTCTTTACCTGACATATGGTAGACACTCAGGATGGAGAGATAAATTATAATTATCATTCCTTAGAGATTTAAAATACAAGGAGTGTAAATAAATCTGTAACCAAATAAATCCAGCAGAAATAATAAATGTTATATAGATGTGTGTATGGGGTATAGTGGAAGCACAAAGATAGTGACCCTACTTGCCCACGGCCTTGTAATGGGTTCTAAAGTACATATTACATATGCTACAATATATTCATATATATGTGTATCTTTATAATTGCAAAAATCTAAGAACAAATGTTAATGTGTATATATGTACATACTCATATTTTCAATCAGTTTATGAATATCAGGCCATAATGGTTTGTTTCATATTTTTCCCATGGCCAAATCACTTCTTGATATTATACTAAGCAAATGAGAAAGTGCACCAACTCCCATTAAGCAATAAATTCTTTATTTTAGTAAATTCCTAATTTGGCACACTAAACTGGTTCATGATGGCCTTGAAAGTATCAAAGTACCTTCCAAAAATATCTAAATTAAAACCAAGGCATAATTTAACCAAAAAGGAGAATGTAACCAATAGTTTTTTTTAGTAATCTACATTATTAGTGATTATGAAGTATCATCTTTATCTGTTCCTTTCTTGTCAAAAGAATAATACTCAGAACCACATGTCATAATCTTCTATGCACATTCATGTTCATAAACATGAAGATACCCACACTAACGTAATCATCCTGCCTGTATTATACTTAAGATATTTTAGGGAATATATATTAACTTAATTGTTTCTTGGTGTCCATATCAGGGACAGAGATGTCTATGTAACATGGTCATATAAACTGTGAGTGTGTATGCATGTGTGTATACCTGTTTAGACATGTGTACCACCTAGGGTTTCCAAATGGGAGTGGCAATTCAACTTCATAAGTGGTTTCTAGATTTGTACGTATATTCACAAAACCACCTGTTTCTTTTTAAAGTATTGCTATTTCCATTACTAAATGTGAAATTTTGAGTCTCACAAATGTTGCTTATTCCACTGGAGAACCAGTTTTGATACCTTTTTAAAAAATATCAAGGTACAAAGCCTAATTAAATTAATATACATCAGTATCAATTTGTATCAGTAATAAAACTGTTGTGTATGTGATCATTCTTCCTCCACCTGCAGGCATTATCCAGCTTTTGATTGTGTGTGTGTTTATTTCAGAATTTTAAAAAATGACATCATTATACTATATATCTGGATACAGTAGGAAATGAAATTAAGTTTATATTTAGCTATTGAAATGAATATTATTGAAAAACATCCAGAAATCACCCTTGAGATAAATTATAGCTAAGATAAAATGCTTAAGAATGTTCAGTTTAGGGGTGCCTGGGTGGCTCAGATGGTTAGGCGTCTGCCTTCAGCTCAGGTCATGATCCCAGGGTCCTGGGATCGAGCCCCGCATCGGGCTCCCTGCTCAGCGGGGGGCCTGCTTCTCCCCCTCCCTCTGCTTCTCCCCCTGCTCATGTTCTCTCTCTCTCTCTCTCTGTATCTCTGTGTCTCGAATGAATAAAAAAAAATGTTCAGTTTATTCCATGATCCTTGAATCTTCTGGAATTTAAATTATACATTAACCTGAAAATAGTTAATCAAGGACAGAATAGAAACTAGATACCAATTAAAATTTTTATATGTATATCTGTAATTGTCCAGCAGCTGTAAAACTTCTTAATAAAATCTGAATCAAAAAAATTCTTTTCCTACTAGCACTCCAGTACAGGTGGACAAGGGTTCAGGCTCCATGGCTGACATGGCATTTACTCATAATCAGCTAGTACAGTCAAAAGTCTGACTCTGACCTTTTACCCAAAATCAGCTCCGAAACTGTAGTTCTTCTTGGTTTCAGATCCAGACCTTCCTCTCCATTTCTCTTTTATGTCCTAAAGCTGCTGTCCGTACCCATGGTGAGTCTCATCATCTGCTGTTAAACTGCTCATCCTGAACTTTTGGCTGCTTTTAAGGAAGTAACATCTCTTCAAATTCCAGCCACAGTTTTTAAGAAATCCACCTCCTGCTTAGCCACACCTTCTATTTTCCCTCCATTGACATCCTGTCATATTTCCAAAGTAACTGCCTTCTGTAAGCTCTTAAAGAATTCTCTTCACCATTTATTTATTTCTTTGGTTTCTCTCATACTCTTTCACCCCGATTTTATGTTGGATGTTTGTGAATATGTTCTCCATAACACATGAAATGTATTTTCCTCTTAATTTTGTCTTTCCAAATCTTATCCAGTCTTCAGAGCCCATGCTATGTCATGCCTTCCAGAAATTTCCCTCATGGATCCCCCTCTAGATAATCCCTAAATCTCTGAAATATTTATTAGCATACATGGCATGTAGAACTAGTGATAAATGTTTTCTGTTGTACTCTAGTGCTATTATGTCTGTAACATGGACTTACTTAGCTTTTTAAGAGAAGGAACCATGGGGCACCTAGGTGGCTCAGTCGGTTAAGCGTCTGCCTTCGGCTTAGGTCATGGTCCCCGGGTCCTGGGATCCAGCCCTGCAAGGCTCCTTGCTCATTGGCGAGCTTGCTGCTCCCTCCGCTTGAGCTCTCTCTCTCTCTCTGTCAAGTAAATAAATAAAACCTTTAAAAAAAAGAGAGAGAGAGAAGGAACCATTTCTTACTCTTCTTTTAATCCCCATTAGAGCAGAAAAAGATGTATCAGGTACTCAAGAAAGACTCACTTATTGAGTAGATTACAAAAGTCATTATGAAACTTTAAGGCAGTAGTTTTCAACCAGGGGGGCACTTTGGGACATTTGGCGATGTCTGAAGACATTGTTTAGTTGTTACAATTGGGAAGGAGGTCCTACTGGCATCTAATGAGCAGAAACCAGGGATTCTGCCAAATATTCTAACAGTGCAGGGAAACACAACAAAGAGTTATCTCAACCCCCAGATATCAGGAGTGCCGAAGTTAAAAAATCCTGCCTAAATAGATGTTACATTTCATAGTAAATAATCTACGATCTTATATATTTCCTCCAAAGGAAGAACCTTTAGGGATTCATCCATGGAATGCTATTATATGCATTTCTTCTCTTTCTTCCTCCTTTTAATGGAAGATCAAATAAATACTCCAGGGATAGCCAGAGGTCATTTAAAAACTTAGTTCTTTAAATCCTCACATCGCTACCACACAATAAAATCAAACATAAACTGAGTCTACACTATTTATCAAAACATGGATAGGGGCTACCTTGATCCTTTGATAACAACTTTATTCTTCCTAAATTTCCTCTGATTTGTGCTCCTCAGCAGTTCTTACCCTCTTATTCATATTACCTTTTGTAATAACGTTGTTTTTGTCAACGTATGTTTTGATGTTTAAATTTTAATTACAACTAAGTGGAGAAATATTTATAAATTTATTTATTTATTTATTCGACAGAGAGAGACACAGCAAGAGAGGGAACACAAGCAGGGGGAGCGGGAGAAGGAGAAGCAGGCTTCCTGTGGAGCAGCCCCGATGTGGGGCTCGATCCCAGGACCCTGGGATCATGACCTGAGCTGAAGGCAGATGCTTAACGACTGAGCCACCCAGGCACCCCAGAAGTATTTATAAATTTGATATTTTGCATATATTAACACATATTTCATATGTATTAAGATATGAAATTGAAGGGAGTGATGGTAGAAAAAATTGAGAAAAATTTTGAAATATAAAAAAGAAAATTCTTTTAGATTTCATGTCTTAAAGACATGAAATTATTTAGAATTCTACCCTATTGCAGAGAGAGAAAAAAGTTAGATTTGAATTTATTAAACAAATACTTTTTTCCCAAACTTTCTTCTAGATGGAGGAACAAATCATAATAGCAAAAGTATAGTTCCTCTTTTGGCTCATGTACGTTTCCCTAAGTAATTGGGTTCCTACCAGGATATTTTGGAAGAGGAAGGATGCAGTTCTCTAAGGAATTGCAGTTATTGCATATATAGTTTTTATTATTGCACCTATTTTTGACACATTCCAAAATGATATATTATCTAAATATAGTATTGATCAGTTTTCCTCCCTTTTAAAATTCTCCAAAAATAAAACAAGCATAGAGAAAATTACTTGGTTTGGAGTAGAAGTCATTCTAAATATGTGCTTTTATTGCCTTGTTTTTAAGACCTTTATTTCAATCCATACAAAACAGCCAAATAATTTAGTCCTGGAATCCCATTCATTGGCAAACTAAAAGACCATCCAAATAAATAATAATCTGGGATTACACTTGGTTGTTGGAAAGGAAGTATTTCTAGAAATAAAAATACTGTTCTTCTCTTTTTCCTATAATTTTCATAGCACTCTGATGGCAGTTTTATGGCCACTAACAGAGATTTGGCCCAGAAAATCATGTTTAAACTGAGGGTGCACCCCTGCTAAATCAAAATGAATTGTGAAATAGCTAGAAATGCCACAGCTTCTCTTCATGTTCTGCAAATTATTTCAAGATGTTTTCTATAAACTTGCACTACTTTTGCTTTTATATTTTTACTCATTCATTCAGCAACTATTTACTAAGAACATACCATGTACCAGCCACTAGTCTTAAGTCCTCAATCACTGATGAGCATAGCACACATTCTTCCTGTTTGACAGTGATTACAGTCTTATAGGGCAAGTAGACAAAAATCAAATAATCATACAAATAAACATTTTTTCTTCTTTCAAAAAAACATTATTGAGTGCCTCCAGGGTTCTGGACCTATTCTAGGCTTGGAGGATACAGTGCCAAAATCTAGGAAGCTTATATTCTGGCAGGCAAAAAGACAGCAAGCAAATAAAAGTAGACAGATCGATAGATATTATCATGGCAGGTGGTACTATGACAAAAATTAAGTTACATAAGGGCATAGAAGATTCTGGGAGTTGGGGTAATATGTTTATAGGCATAGTGGTCAGGAAATATTTCTTTTTAATATTTTATTTATTTGAGAGAGACAGAGATAATGAGAGAGAGCGCACAAGCAGGAAGGAGGCAGAGAAGCAGATTCCCTGCTGAGCAGGGAGCCCAGTGCAGGGCTCTATCCCAGGATCCTGGGATCATGACCTGAGCCAAAGGCAGGCGCTTAATCCCCTGAGCCACCTGGGTGCCCTGAAGTCAGGAAATATTTTAACAGAGACCTGAATGAAAAGAAGGAATGAGTCATGTGAATTCCAGGCAGGAAGTACCTGACATATTAGGGAATCAGCAAGGGAAATGTGGTAATGAGAGAGAGTGATAGAAGATGAGGTCAGAGAAATAGGAAGGGGCCAGATCTTTTAAATAGCAAACAGCTTTGGTTACTACAAACTATGCAAAATGCTTTGTAACAAATACAAGTATTAAAAGAACAGATATCGGGGAGCCTAACTTAACCTGGAGAATTAGAGGAGGCTTCTGTTGAGGACTGAATTGTGTCCCCCCAAATTCATATGTTGAAGCCTTAACCCCCAGTGTGACTGTAATTGAAGATAAGTCCTTGAAAGAGGTAATTAGGTGGTAAATGAAGTGGAAGGGTAAGATCCTAATCTAATAGGAATAAGAAGAGGTATGAGAGAATAGGAAGAAATACCAGGAAAAAAAAAGGAAGAGATACCAGGGATCCATGCACACAGACAAAAGGCCATGTGTTGGGATTTAGTGAGAAGGTGGTTGGCCATTTGCAAGCCAAGGAGAGATGCCTCAGGAAAAAACAAAACCTGCCAACACCTTGACTTGGACATCAGCATCCAGAACTGTGGGAAAGTAAATTTATATTATTTAAGCCACTCAGTCTGTAATGTTTTGTTATGGAAGCAATAGCAGACTGATACAATTTCCCTAAGTAGGTGACCTTTGGGCTGAAAACTGAAGGTTGTATAGGAGTTAACCACTTGAAGTAGCATAAGACAACAGTATGTGCAAGGACCCTACATTTGAAAAGCACAGAGTGTGTTTGAGATTCCGAAGGCCCATCGGCTGAAGCTCCGAGAGCAAAGATAAGAACAGTACATGGAGAGATGAAAGAGGTTGAGGGAAGCCAAATCATTCAAAGTCTGGTAGGCTCTGTGAAGGACTTTGGCCCTTATCTTAAAGGGGCTGATGTGATTTTAAAAAATTGGCATTTTTAAATATCACTTAGCTGTGGAAAATTGAATGGAATAGGGAAAGAATGAGTGTGGAGAGAACCACTCCAAAGGTCCCAGAGAGATGAAGTAGACTGGAATGGAAAGGAGGCAACAAAGATGGAGAGAAGTGAATTGATACTTGCAGATGAAGTTGATAGGGCAAGGATTACTCCTACATCTCTGGGTCTTGCAAATGGAAATTGATACCACTCTTGAGGTGGGGAACACTGAATTCATAATTTTATCTCCAAACCTAATCAGTTCCATTTTGGACATGTTGAATTTGAATGCTTCTAAAATATCCAAGTGGAGAATGAGTAAGTGGATAAATCTGGAGCTCAAAGAACAGATGGAAGCTGGAGATATAAGCTTGGGGTTCACCAGCATATATATAGTAATTGAAACTTGCTATAGTTTCATTTCTCTAGAGACAGGGATTTTATTTGTTTTGTTCACTGATGTATCCCAGGTGCATGGAAAAATGCTGACATATAGGAGGCACTCAATACATATTTGTTGAATGAATGAATGAATGAATGAATGAGTGGATTATCTAGGGAGAGCATTTCATATGAAAAGAGAAACAGGTCTAGAATGAAACCTTGAAGAATGGCAAATTCATAGGTGGGGTAGAACTTACAGAGGAACAGCAAAGGAACACTCAGAGACAGGAAAATCAATCAAGTCTGAGGTACATGAAGCCAGGGGAAAAGAGTGTTTCAAAAAGAAAGTGAGTTTATCCTCTGGAGCGAATGGCATGCAGCAGCAAATCTAGCCTATGAATGAGCACTTCTGAATCCTAACGGCAAGAAGGGCCTTAAAATACTTGAATTTATTTATCACCATTGTCAATCTTTGAATCAAAGACAATTTGATTGCTTATGTGCAAGACTTACCTCAGATAATAACAGTCTCTTAGAACCACATCTCCGACACATTCCCAGCATGGGTGTGTATATAATTACATCATCATTCTTTGCATTAAGTTATGATCTTAACGACACTTGCAAATAATGTATTCAAGTAACAACACCAATAGCTATTCTTGACAAGTTCACTTGAAGTCTCTGTCTGGATGAAAGCTCAACCACTTTTTGCCTTACTATCTCCTTCCCTCCCTCTTTTTATTTCACTCTGTGTTTCCCTACTCTCTGCATAACAAAGACTTTACTAGCTTCATGCATAATCACATGATGAGTCATAATTAAGATTTGAATAAATGATAAAAATAATTTTATTTCACCACCTGTGTACCATCCACAAAAAAAGATAGCCTGATTAATTAATTAATTTCCAAGGTCATGAGTATAATTTGTCTAATCCTAGCTATTCTCATATAGATTCTCTGCCTTGCAGAAGAGCTACATGGAACCCTCTGGGGACATTTCTAATACTCATGAGCACAGTTTTCTTATAGCTAAATTGGGGTCACAGACCTCAGTTTAGAGATCAAGAATATTCAGCAGAAAATCCTGTCTCTCCATTTCATCTGAATGGCCTCTTCCTTGAGATAGATAACCCACTTGACTTTTATATGTTATTATCTGCAATGGAAAAAATAAGGAAAAAAGTCATTAATTGTCCTTGGTTTAGATCTCAACTGTAGACTGTAAATATTTAGTTTAAGGAATACTTCTCCTTCTTTCTCCCTGCTTTATTTTTCTTCAGTACACTTATCCTACTTGAAATTTTATTATATGTTTATTACTTTATTTGGTCTTGGATTATCTTCCCTTGGAAGATAATCTACATGAGAACAAGAACATTGTCTCTCTCATGTTTGCTGCATCCTCACACTCAAAACTATGCCTGACATATTGTAGGAGCTCAGTAATATTTACAGAATGAATAAATAGATGCTTAAAGCCTGATGGTGGAGGTAGATATAAAATGCTGGTTGAGTTTGCAATTTAGTATGAAATGCAATTCCTAGTATCAAGTCACACATTTGAAATCCAGGCAAACATTTTTGCTTGTTAACATCTTTAATTGTCTTCTCCTAAGTGTCAGCCCTGCAATAGATGTTTCCACATGAAGAGCCAAAGGTGCTTTGAACTCACAGTGTCCCAAACACCCTTTTTTGTTTTCTACCCCCACCACAACCTCATACCTCCCTCTCCTCAAGGCCTTCCTTATCACCTCTACCTGTTCCTTTGAGTTATAAAACACCTCTCTCTCCTTCAGATATCCAACCAATCACCAAATTCTATGAATTTTGCCTTTATAATGTTTTTTATATCCACCTTTCAAACCACTTGACCCCTGTCCTGGTTCATTGGATAACTCCTTTTCCTGACAATTTCAATGCCTTCTAAGGTCTCCTGGTGCCTCTAGTCTCCCTTTTGTCCAGTCAGTATTACATATTCCATATATTCCACACCTAAGTAATGTGAATATTAATTAATCAATAAAAATTAATTAAGTTTTTTTTAGTGTCCATTCTAAGCTCAAGGAATAGTCTAAGGCCAAATGGGGCTCTTTGTCTTACAAAAGGGTGTAAAGACTAGATATGCCCATGTCACTGTCCTCAAAATGTTCAGACTCCCTGTTTACAATGAGTAAAACTTAATCCCTTGGAATGATACTCCCAAACTCTCTTGCCTTTCTAGTTTTATCTCACATCGTTCCAATGACCCTAAACACAAGCATTCTATGTACCTTCTGTGTTGTTTCCAGAAGGGGTATGCACTTCCATCCTGAGTTCTCTCTTTCTTCATCTCATCCCTCTAACTGGAATGAGTTCCTCTTTCCCCTTACACATGTGATAAAGTCCTATTCATTCTTAGATGCCTAACTCAAATGTCTGCTCACCTGTGAGCCCTTGTCCATTACCACAGGAAGAATTAGATCTTTTCTGTTTGCTCACAGACTTCATTTATTCCTCTGTAAGTACACTTAATCTGCTGTAGAGTAGGTTCTGAGCACCTTAAAGACATGTATATGCTCCTGGTGAGTCCATTTTTTTTTTGAGGCCTCTTATTACTAAGCCTTAATTTGTCTATCTATCTGAGATTTCAAGTTCATATCAAATAATTGATTTCTAAGAAGTTCCTAGATTCTCTTCAGCATGTTCTAGAAAGTGCTAGCCACAACTGTGCAGTGCTACAATAACTGCTGTACTCAGTTTCTCTAAAGTTCTCGGTCCTTGAGCTCTAGCATGAGGAGCTTTTCAGAGCCCATTTGGTAGGAAGGTTTACACCATCTTCAGAGTTCAAAATGGAACTGAACTGAACAGGACCCTCATAGAACATCCTATGCAATATAGTTGAATACTTTGCTTTCCCTTTTTTCTCTGACATAGCTCAGAAGCTGTTGCTTGTGTACTTTATGCCTGATATTGTATGGTTACATAAAAATCTCTTTTTGTCATAAATATGGATAGTGTTAACCTTGGGTACTATTTGGTAGCTACTGTGATTTCACTAATGACCATCAGATTCAGAGCTTAATTGCCAACTGATATATGTCAGAACGCCATTTACTGGCTAATTTCCGTCAGTTTCTAAATGATAACTGCTAATGTCAAGGCAGTTCAAAAATAGCAAAAACTTGATTTCCCCTTAATATCCTGAAAATCATATTCATGGGCACCAGGGAGTCTGGGCAATAAATCTGATGGATTTTTGCCATCATATTTAGAATAAACAAATTAATGCTAGGAACAGTTTTCTAACAGGAGATAATAAAGGAAATGGGCAAACACAAATAAATGTTACAAAGAGGAAAAATACAATCTCTGTGAGCAGATTAATTGCTTTTGTAAATTAGATGGAACTTTTTAAATGTAGGCAAGAGTTTTAAAATTACACAATTTAGCTAAATAATGTAGTATTTGTTGCTATCATTGAATAGTTGTCTTTCTATTGGGGCAAAAATTGATGTTTAAATATGTTTTATGACAAAGAAGTGTTTGCCAAATTATTTACCAGTGAATATTTCTTTAATTGGACTGAGCTAAGTGAGAGTGTGATTCCTCCCTATAGTGGCCAATTTCAGGCAGGTCACTGCAGGGTGAGTGTGAAGATTCACTCCCATCTCTGTACCTACCAGTGAGATCATTAAAGAGCACATGTGGTGCTAGTAGCACACAAACTGGCGGGTATCTGGGTGTGTTCAGAGTATGACCAGGTTCCCCCAACCTGTCCCAAATCCCCAGGCTAAATCCCTTGAGGCTCTGGTGTTCACCTTGCAGATTTTGGCTGTTAATCACAGTTACAATCTTGTACACTGTAGGCTTTCAATAAATGTTTGCCCTTTGATTACTACCAAGGCTTTCTTGGTAGAAAGGTTCAGGTAAGAACCTGAAGCATAGGATGAAATGGGTGATGAGTAGAAGAATCCAATTCTAAATTTTGCTGAGATCAACTCCTGCCCTCACATGGTAGTGAGCCCCTTTGGTACCTCACTAAAATATAAAGAGGATAGACCCTCTTCCTGGCTAAGGCCATGTACTGGCTTAATAGCATATGTAATTTACTTTTTTGGCTTTTTTAAGTAAAAATTGTATACATTTATACTCACTTCAGCAGCATATATACTAAAATTAGAATGATATAGAAAAGTTAGCATGTACAAGGTTGACATGCAAATTCGTGAAGCATTCCATAGTTTTATAGGAAATATAGTTAATAATATGTAACAACTTTGTATGGTGACAGATGGTAGCTAGATTTATCTTGGTGATCATTTTGTAATGTATATAAATATAAATGTTGAGTCACTATGTTGTACACCTGAAACTAGTATTATACGATATGTCAACTACACTTCAATTTAAAAAAAAGATCTCATGAACAATAGGTGCTCAAGAGTTCCTTTCCTTAAGATCTTGTGAATCAGATTTTGTGAAGCTGAACCAAATAATTTCAGAGTACAGTGCCTAACTTATTCCTCTCAAATATTCCACATAAAATACAGTATTGCTAAATAAATTCTGTTTTTAGATCAAAAAGTATATATTTAAGGTGTATACCATGATGTTTTGATATACATATATACATAGTGAAAATAGTCAAGATAATTAACATATCCATCTCCTCACATAGTTACCTTTTCTATGTGTGTGGTGAGAGCACCTAAGACTTACTCTTAACAAATTTCCAGTATACAATGCTGTGTTGTTAATTATAGGCATCATATACTGTACATTAGATCTCTAGTACTTATTCATCCAACAGAACTGCTTACTTTAAAATAGACACATCCAAATTAAAAAAGGGAAATCAATCATAAGAACATTTATAAAATATTTTAAAAGTCATATTTGGTTTTATGAGATCATATTTTAATGACAATTAGATAATCTAATACTATGAAATTCTGATGATATCTCATACTGAGGTCTTAAAAAGAATAATTATTTCACAGTACCTGAATATCCTCATAGTGTTGAAATTTTTCGAATCTTGAGAAATCTTATATCTAAAAATAATTTCCCTCTACAGCATATATCAAAATTCAAAAGTTCACGATTGATGTTTGTGGTATAATTACTTTTATATTCTTACATGTAAAATTATGAAAATATATTTGAGATCACAGTTGAGCACCTATTTTATGTCAATAAGAACTCTTGTACAGTTTGTTAAGGATGAAATGCAGTGAGAACATTTGTCTTGTAACATTAGAGTCCATATCCAGAAACATTATGTGTATCATAGAAAAAATAATGCAGTGGATTTTATGGGTTTTTTTAAGTTGTGAAAAATAGAAAATTTTCACATAGGAAGTATGTCATATGATTTATAATACATTAAAAGATAGCTGATAAATTCATTTTGATCTCACACAATATTGCTCAAATTTAAAACTTTGCAGTCTTAACTTTCCATATCTTTCCTGATCTTTTATTTAATGCAAACATTTTTATAATGTATGTACACGTATTTAAAGAAAGTACATTAGCATATTTATAATAGCTTATGACAATTTTATGAATGTCACCTAATAAATGAAACCTCTATTCTAAAGAACTCTTAAATGATATTTAAATATGAAGAAGCCTTATTATTGGGGGTTTGGCATAAACAAATAGATAACAAACTACATATGTCTATTTGTAGGAAAGACCTAAAAATTAAAGGAAGTGATGTAAAGAATTGGTTGTGGGAAAAAAATTCTAAGTTGAATTTAAAGAACTAGATCAGATTGAACACAGGTTAATTCTTCCTTTCCTATAGACTGTCTAGGGGACATAGTTCCTATTATATTTTAAATTTTAATACATTTTATTGGCTTGTGGATTATTTTAGCTGTTATTAAAATAATGTTTCACTTCTAAATATGTAATGTTGAAAGGTTTGCATCAATGTCCTTTGTCTGATTTCTTTAGAGAAAAAATAATATAATAATAATAAGATGATGAAATAAAATTATTCTTCTAAGAATGCATCTTTAAAGGATAAGATATTGAGATTCAAAAATACATACATTTCAATAACACTGTGAATTGATCTTAACAATAGGTACCATAATAAATTTTCTAGTTACTCAAATGATATTGCTGTTGTTCAAAATTATTTTAGAGCTCTTCTTTTGGAGTTGCCTTTATAACCAAGTTATGAACCACATAAAAAAATTTCTAATATGTTACAGTTGCAGCTTGTTCTTAACCCAAATGCCATTACCCACCTTTTTATATTGTTTATCATAAGGGATTCCAAATGTCCTTTTACAGCCCCCCAAAATAAAATTCATTCTTTGAGTATACTTAAAAGAATGGGACACAATTCTGAAGGAAATTAAAAAGCAGTTTTGAAATACTTAAAAGACTGCTCATGAGAATAAATGTATAACCTCACAGAGCAACTGTTTTATAAAGGAAATCGATTATTTGGGTGTATAAGATATGGTATGTATGTGCACTCATATGTTTTTATTCATTCATTTACTTATGAGTGAACTACCATAATATTATGAAAAACTATTCTTAGCATCAAGGAGGCATTTAAAATGTTTCCCTTTGTTTTAAGTTGGTTTGGGGGGTTGTTTTTGTTGTTGTTGTTGTTTTGCTTAGTTGAGTATTCATTTGGCTTTTTTGCAGTACCAAAAGCAACAGGTGAAACCCTGCTTTAGAGGCTTCTCCATGGTCTTTAATTGTTAATCCCAATAGAAGCTTTACTCTTTGCAAATCGGTTCTGGGCACCACATTTTGTAAAGGGTGGGCCTATAACCACAAGATTAAATCTATTTTCACATTTTTATCACATAAGTAAGACCACACCTGTTTGGTTCGCTGGTATATAGCTGTCTTATATAATATCCATATGTAATAGGAGTTCAGTTACTGTCTGCTGAGTGAATGTCAGATGTCAGACACGCAACCTGTCATTTTTAGGTATCCTAAAAGTGTTATTTGAAAAACATGTTCAACTTTGGTGAGACAGGAGAAAAGCGTATCTTAACAAAAGCAGTCTTTAGAGAAGAGATTGCAGGGATGCTTATCCATAAAACATATAAACCTCTTGTTCTACTTTAGCCACTGTTTCCCCAGTGCCATCTCAAAGCAGCAATTTAAATTCATTTCTGCATTTTATCAACACGGTGTTTACTAGACACCTACTATAAGCCGAAGAGTGTTCTAGGGACTGGGAAAATAACTATAAACAAAATAGAGTTCCCACGGAGTTTGCATTTTAGTGGGGGCGAATGATGATTCTTGAAGATATTGTAATGTATATGTAAGCATTGTTTCTGATTATTGACAAAATGCGAATAATGATCCCAATGTAGTGAGGTCTCAGTGGTATAATTTGGTGAGCTTCATAAACTGTATCACAAAAAAGAGTGCTGCTAACCCAGTTTGGGCAAATATAGAAAATTCGGATGCCTAACACCTAATGTTGTTTCACCAGTGTTGTAATGGTTTGCTTAAGATGAATGGTTGACCACCTTGAACTTCCCAGGAGTTACCAAATAATGTCTTCATTGGCAATTCATTCTTGGATGGCATATGCTTTTAGAAAATAACACATGTGAAATGTTAGTATCGGAACACTTAATTTTGGTACAATCTTTAATAAAGACTACAGACTTTGAGCTTTTTATCTTAGCATTAGCCACATATTTAAGTATGATGGACACAGCATCACCTGAATCCTTAACTTAGAATCCATCTCCATGAGGCTGCCTCTAGATATTTTAATGTTCATTTAAACCACAGAAATAAAAACTGGGTGAATACTTGTGTTCATGCATTCATGAATGAGTTTTTCTAAAAACATGAAAAATACTCCTAGCACTAAGAAGGTGTTTGAAAAAGTTTTTGAAAACCATTTGTTTTGTAGATATTCACTTAGCTTTTACAGTACAGTAGTACCAACAGGAGCTAGAATCCTGCCTTGGAGTCGTCCCTAGCATGACCTCGCATGACTCTCTTTCTCGAAAATATCATACTGCCAGTCACTACCCATAAATCTCTGGAGGGCAAAGACTGTGTTTCATATGTGCACCCCTTCCAACCCCTATAGCCACCCCAAAACATACACAGCTCCTCATGCATAGAGTACCTGTATGTTTTTACTAATTGGCTTTGGCTAAGAGCTGTGAAGAGCCCTCTTCCTTGCTCTACATTGCTAAAAATTTCCCTTGAGTAGCTTTCCTGAGAAACTGAGGTTGCCCTGACAGCCTGCATTTGCTTTTTTTTTCTAAATTACTTTTGATAGCCATGATCTTATAAAAGAGTTCCTCTGAACTGCTCTCTAAGAGAGTTTGAATCGTTATGTTGCGAACGTGGGCCTCATCCTTTGCTGGTCTGCCTACTCTGCTTGCCACTTTTCCATCAGCAGTTGGTGGCATTCAGCAGCAGCTGCCTTATCTTTATCTTGCTTTTCACTTGAAGATTTGGGAGCTAAGCCAGGTCTTGAGATTGTTCCCTTCTGCTCCTTCTTACGGTCTTATTTGAAATCCTTTCACGTGTTTGGGGAGAGGGGTACCCAGACAAGGAAGGACAACAAAAATGACAGTTTCTCCCACTCCCCAATATAAGTCCTATTCTAAGCCTGATTTTGTAATTGCTAGTGTTTCAACAGTTGTTCTTTTTGTATTGAAATGTAAAAATATTCTAGCTTTGTTTTCTAAAAATAGCTTCTAAGAAGTAGTTCAAACATGGATGTAAAATACAGTGAGTTGGAAAAAAAAAAGAGATACTACTGGGATCAGGGGAAAGGGTATTCATTCATTCATTCATTCAAAAACTGTTGAGCATCTACTATTTAGATCTGTGGGGCATGCAAAGATGAACAAAACATAATTGTACTCCCTTAAAACTGCAATCTAGGTGGGAAAAATGGAATTTTGCCCTATACCAGCAGGTATCTGAACTCCACCCAGATTTTTGGACCCCTACTATGCTAGGTTTTCTGATGGAAAAGTGTTATTCTTTCTTCCCTCGGAGAAGTATTTTGAAAGACTAATGCAGTCTCCCTTCTCCAAAGATGAATGACATTGAGGTGGAAGATGTAGGCAGAGATCTCTCTAGACATTAGGCATCCCTTGCTGTTCCACTCTACCTGCTGCTTCCAGAAATAACCCTGCTCAGAAACCCTTCCTCTCATAGGTTCCTCTGAGTACAGTCCACACTTCTTAAGTAATGAAAAAACAAAAGAATAAAAAAAATTTTACGTGACTGAAGACCGGTTATCTACCAGCACCATTTCATTCAGTTCTCACCCCAATGAGACGAGGCAGATATTTTACTGGTGAAAAATCTGGGTACTGAACACCCAAGCCAAGTCAGGATTCAAAATCAGGTCTGTGTGACTCCAAAGCCATATACGCTTTTAATGTTATAACTTTGTGGCATCCTGCTTAGAGGTCCTTCTCTGAAGGTGGCATCTTTTCTTGGCAGTAATGGCCCTGTGGGCCTTTTTTGGGTAGTTCTCATAGGTTCTTCTCTTGTCTCTCTGGTTACTCCCTTGCTTCCTTGAACAAATCCTCAGGGATTGGACAGCACGGTGTTACTCTGCCAGCATCATCTCCAGGAAGAACCCTCTAGTGCTGGCAGCCATTCCCTAGGCCGCTCCCAAGGCACCTCCTCAAGGACGGACACCCTCGACTTAGGCCCTCCTGGCTTTACGGCACACAACCAGAATCTATCACCATTGTCCCAGAGCACTGAAGGATGTGGCAAGAATCTCATAGTCCTCATAATTCCCATCCTTCCTATGCCTGGTATATAACTAAAATCTGATGGTGACTCAGTCAATGTTGAGTCAGTGTTTAGAGACGTGATCCAAAGCCATCTCTTTGTCTGCTGCCCGAGGCAGTGCTCACTATCACTCTGCCATTTGGCCTCTGGAGTGTCCTTTGTCCCATATGAGGGAGCTTCAGAACCTGTGCTTTTGAGTCATTGTGTCAGCTTTTTATAGTTTTACTATCTTCTCCATTGCCTTTTACTGCTATACAAGTGAGTGCACAGCTCACTTAACCTTCTGCTACGTTTGCTGCTTTTAATCTGTCGTGGAATGGGTGCTTTTTCACATTTTATCTAAAATGAGAGATAACAAGACTCCTAGGGAAGGACTCCTGTGCATTCATCTAAGTTTCTGAATCTATCAAATTAATTGTTGCCTATTCCAAGAAATTTTTTTGCTTCCTCCTTGACTCAGCTATATCATATTATTTGTGTTTTCTGTATCCTTGGAATAAGTGGTAAAGGATATTTTCTCTTCCCTTTGTCCCCACAGAATCTAGGCAAGGTATGAGCATGTAATTTTCTTCAATTTCTTTCTTATTTAGCCATTTTTCAGCCAGAGATTTCTGCTAATATGTAGAAATCCTTTTTCGAGGAAAGCATGATCAAATCAGTGGGGAGTGATATGTGATGTTTGATGTGATTCATTAATTGCTTTAGTCATAAAACTCCTAGAAGTGTAAAACAGTGAGAATCTAGAGATTATTTTGTCTGGTCCTTTTATTTTCAGATCAGGAAATCGTAGTAGACCATGAAGATGAAGGGCTATATGCAAGGTCCCAGAGATGGTGGGCCTAGAGCCAGGATAAAGCCCCAACCTCTGGTTCTTAGTTCATTTCTTCTTCCTCTTTCCACTCCTGTTTCTTCTTAGAATCAGATATATCTATTAATTGATTATAGATTTTGTATTTAAATTTATGAGTATAGTAGTTACTATCCTATAGGTTAGCATCTTGCAGAGAATCAGCAAAGTAGGAAGTGTATAAATTTAGAAACCAGATAGACAATGATCAAATACCAATTATGTCATTTTCTGACCATGATATTGGACAAGCTATTTAATCTCTCTAAATTTTAGATTTCTCATCTGCAAAATGGAGATTACAATAATAACCATGGAGTGAGAGTTAAGTGAATTAATTACTATATAGAGCTGAGAACAGTGCCTGGCCCATAGAAGGTGTCCAATAAAAAAGATGTACAACAATTATCAGATGTCTTCTTCTCCTTTATCTAAAACCTTTATTCCCTTTATGCTTAAAATAATGACTTTTTGTTATATGGCTATTATTTTAGTTTTTGGTAAGTTCTACAAACAAGTTTATAAATAGGTTTAAAGTGTGCATTTGATTTTCATGGATTGTTTTCTTAATCCAGATCTGATTCTCTGCCTGGAGTTGCAAAGAAGTGAGTGTATATTTACAAAGGCATTTAAGTGTCACAGACCAACATTTCTCAAAGCCTGATCTTAGATCACTTACATAAGAATCACTTAAAGGGGTGGGAAGATTCCCAGGCTCTACAATAGACCTGATGAATGCGAATCTCTAATGATGAAAGGGCCCAGGAATCTCTATTTTATGATAAATTCAAAGTATGATTTTCATACATTTTAATTGTTGAGAACCGCTGCTATGAATGAATTTTTTTTTTTTTTTTTTTTAGATTATTTGAAAGAGAGAGTGTCTGTGCGGGCAGTGGGAGGGGCAGAGGGAGAGGGATAGATTCCCAAGCAGACTCCACCTTGGGCATGGAGCCCGACTTGGGGCTTAATCCCACCACCCCAAGATTATAACTTAAGCTGAAACCAAGAGTCCAATGCCCAACTGACTGAGCCACCCAGGTGTCCCTAGATGAATTATTATCAATGCGAGATTACTCAACCTAAAATATTATTTTCCTTATTCTACGTCCTTGTTTAAATAATCTTTAGTAGTTCTCACTAATCTTCAGTTTGGCAAGGAGGGTCATCCACTATCAGGTTGTGTGAACTTACCTAATTAGTCTTGTGATAGGCTGGAAAATGTCTCCCAAAAGATATCCATGTCCATATCCAGAATCTGGAAATAGGGTACCTTAGAATATTGCAAAGGAACTTTGCAGATGTGCTTAAATTAAGGATAGCATGACAGACATTATCCTGGCTATGGAGGTGAGCCCGTGTAATCACAATGGTCTGTATAAGAGAGGCAGGAGGATCAGATAGTATGTGAAGATAGAAGCAAGAGATTGGAGTGATGGCAGGAAGGGGTCCTGAGCCAAGGAAGGCATGTAACTTCTGGCAGCTGAGAGGGGAAAGGAAACAGATTCTCCCCTCACAGCCTCCAAAAGGAACCAACCCTGCTGACACCTTGACTTTAGCCCAGTGAGAGTGATTTTGGACTTCTGATCCCTAGAACCATAAGATACTAGATTTGTGCTGTTTTAATCCAATATTCTTGTGGCAATTTGTTGCAGCAGCAATAGCAAAGTAGTACCTTGGTTTTTCTCCAACCACTCATCTTTTCTGGTCCTTGGCTTCTCTCTCACTGGTTCTTGTACTCTCCCTGAACCTGGTCTTGTGCTTTCTCATCTCTGAGCTGTGCTCACTTTCCACCTACCAGGCATGCTCTTTTTGTTGTTGTTCTCCTTCTGTCTGTCAGGCAGGAGTGATTTTCCCTTCTCTGAAGTTCTAAGGCAATCAGGACCTGTGTAATTTATTGTGCATCCAGTTATGAAAATCTCCATCAGGGAATGGGTAAGCACAAAATCTCTCAGATCAGAACTCCTAGGTTTAAATCCTGATTCTCCCACAACCGCCATAAAGGTTTCTCAAACCCTCCAAGTCTCAGCATCTTCATTTCTATCAACCTCCTTGGATCATGAAGTCTAGAGATTCTTCACATAATAGTGAATTGGCATTGTCGCTCAATCAGAGGAAGGACTCTATATGTGTTGGTGATTATCTGACTTGTCGTTCAACATCTCTGATTATTATCTTAAAGAGCTGTTCAACCATATTGTTTACATTTTAATGCGTTTGTGTTTTTGTTTCCCTGTCTGTTAACTCCATGAAAGTAAGCATGATGATAATTATAACAACAAATAACAATAATAATAATAGCGAAATGATAAAATGAAAGGAAAATGTCTTCATTTTGGAAGACATTGTTTCAGTTCTAGCTTCACAATTTACTGCCTCTCTTAAAAGAAAACAAATTGAGTTTCTTCATCTGTAGAATGGGAATAATAATGGTATTTACCTCTTAAAATTGATTTCAGGATTAAGTAAAATGATCTTAGCACCTAGAACATGGTGAGAGTTGAGTACATGTTAACCATTGTTAGTGGCAATCAGTATTTAATTTTCTTTTTACTTGTCTTTATTCTGTAATTAATCTTGATATTCCTGTTACTTTATATATGGCAATAATATGAGAAATGAGGGGAAGAAAATTGGGTATATGTCTAATATATTGTGCTTTGCTATCAGATGTATTATAGACTATAAGTCCCACAGGTTTTTAGGGCTTGCTCTTGGATTAATGCTCAAATGTGTGCAGGAAACACATAAAACTTGTTTGCTTTCCTCCCTCCCTCCCTCTCTCCCTCTCTCCCTTTCTTCCTTTCTTCCTTCCTTCCTTCCTTCCCCTCTTTCATCTCAGGTGACTGTATGAATAGTTTGGTATTTTAAGTACTTTGAATACATTAGATTTTGGAACGATTTGTGCAAAAAAAAAAAAATCTGTAATTCAGTACATTGCCATTCATCATCACTTCCCTTTACAACCCTTCATGCTATTTTAGTGCAGACGAGAGCTCTCCTATCCCAGCTAATTTGAATTCATTTTTCACATGAGAGTTCATAAGTGACTATGCTAAAATTAAGGTCTCTTACATTTTCTGCACTTCCTTTGTCTGCTAATGTTATAATATGATTTTTAAGTAATTGGGTTGCTTTTGACATGGTTTCTTATTTAGAAACTCTGGCTTATTTGCAAGTCTTTTATCTATACATGTTTATATATTTTATATAGATATTTTCTCCCTGGTTGCCATCTAATTATTTTAAAGAGACTTGGAATTACTCATTTTTATTTAAGCCATATAAAATAGCTGTATATCACCAAGAAAATATGAATACAAGAATGCTAGGAAAATTTGGTAGTAAATGTTTTTGTCATTAAGAGCAAGAAGGGAAAATGAAACTAATTTGCATAAAGAAAAAGAGTAAGTATATTTAAATGTCCTAAATAGATGCCTCAGAACTCATGCTTTGTCATTTATTATTTTTAAAGCAAGGAAAGATACCTACTCTTCTTACTCTTTTGGCCACTTTTATTCAAAGATTTAAAAGGCAACTGGGAATTTCCCTCATGACCTGTGGGATAGTCTATTCTTTGTGTATTATACAAAGTCTTCTTAGGAAGTCTTCTTAGACTTCCTGGACTACACGGCATCACAGTGGTTACAAGCTCTCCCTGGAAACCTTTCTTAGTGACCCAGTGCCTTGGAAAATTGTTCATTTTGCCCTATGGAGACATTCTGACTCTAGACTTACACACACACACACACACACACACACACACACACACACACACACACATACACGTACACACAGACACCCAAGTGAATTTAAAATGAGAAACGGAGACTTCATCTGACAAAATAGAAAATGTTTGCCCTGTTGAGAAATTTATGGCCCCGTGTTCTCCTTGGCCACAATGCTTGAGTGCCATCACTGAGAAGTGAGAGGCAGTGCTGAACAAAAACCATACTACTTTATAGACTTGGTGAGAGTAATTTTACTCATGAATAAGCAACAGCTCATGCTTGTGCAAAATGTCCATCTGTGCCCTCTCATTGTGGCTCTCTCTCATTAAAAAGAGGCATTGGAAGCCAAATAGAAAATATATTGTTTAATTTACCATAGATTTCAGAGCAGAAATACGAGTTTTGTTTTACCTTATAACATGATTCCATTTAACAAATTTAAACAACTCAATATAATCCTAATGTATTAGTTCATCCATTATGAAATTAACAACTTATCTTAAAGAATATGTTAAAAATGGTTTCTTAAATACTAAAACAAGGATGAATTTTTACTTAAAAATATTTCCCTACTTTTCCCCTAGACATAATTTGTTTTAAAAAATCATCTAACAGAGGGGCTCCTGAGTGGCTGAATCGGTTAAGCTTCCAACTCTTGGTTTCTGCTACTGTCATGATCTCGGGGTGGTGGGATGGAGCCCCATGTCCAGCTCCATGCTTGGCGCAGTCTGCTTGGGATTCTGTTCCTTCCCCTCTGCTCTCCCCCACCCCCGACATGATCTCTCTCTCTCTCAAATAAATAAATAAATCTTAAAAAAAAAATCATCTAATAGAGGAACCATGATATCTTCTCAAATAGTCTTTTTAATGCAGTATCAAATTATATTATAATCTAGTGGCAAAATAACACTGAATTATAATCAACTCTCAATATATAAATATATATTCCAAACAAGTGCAGTCATTTTTCCGATGTCTCCCAAAAATGAATTGATCATGTTGATTGCTGGTTTGGGGGGGAATTTCATTGATTAATTTAAAAGTAGTATATATGGTGGGCTTGACTTTTCTTTAATAAGTGTAGTGGGAAAAAATAATTTCTATAAGAATTATTTTTAATTACCAAAGACAGTATAACCTAGTTATTTTTATTCTTAGCAAGAATCCCATTTTAAATTAAAATATTTGAATTTTACAGTGAAAATAATTTATAAAATCAGATATAATTTATCAGATAGTTTATTATGTAACAGAAATACCCTTTGTCAAATACATCATTGTCATCTCTTAATACAGTTTCCAAAAATGCCCTTTCCAAAGTAATTTGTATGCAGAATGCATGGATCTATTGTATATAAAAGTTTTCATCTCACATAATCTAAAAAAATATGAAATTTGGTTAATAAATTTTTTACTTTTTTACATGATCCCTTAAATTTATCCGAGAAAAGGTGTTTACAAACTATGGATAAAATCTGTTTTTTAATATTGTCACTTTCTAACAACAAATGACTTCTTTTCATAAATTTCATTGTTAAAAATAAACAGGGCTCCTTTTAAAATTCTTGTCAAAGGTGACTGGCCAATGCAAGCATTGCAAATAACAGGAGGTGAAAGAGCAATTAGAAAGCAATGGAGAATAGATTATGAAATGTTATTATATATAGATATAGATATATATTACTCTCTTTAATTCTATTTTGTGATTAAGGGAAAGAAAAACCAGGGAGGAATAAAATTAAGAGAATGTTATAGACTGAATATGTTCTCCTGAAGTACGTGTGCTGAAATCCTAACCCGCAATGTTGTGATATTAGGAGGTGGGGCCTTTGGGAGGTAATCAGGTCAGCTAGGTGGAGCACTCTTCAATGGAATCAGTACACTGAGGAAAAGAGACGTGAGAGTTCACTCTGGCTCTCTGCTCTCCACTATATGAGGATACAATGAAAATATGGCTGTCTATGAACCAGGCCCTCTGGATGTTCCAGCACCTTGATCTTGGACTTCCAGCCTCCAACGTTATGAGAAATAAATGTCTGTTATGTAAGCTATCCAGTCTATGATAATTTGTTATAGCAGCCCTAGCTAAGATATAGATAGGATATAAAAAGAGAGGTCATGATCTCAGGGTCCTAGGACTGCACCCCATGTTGGGATCCCTGCTCAGCGGGGAATCTGCTTCTCCCTTTCCCTCTGCCCCTCCCCACTGCTCCTGCTGTCTCTCAAATAAATAAATAAAATCTTAAAAAAAAAAAGAGTAAAGACAGAATGAAGCCCTTAAGTTCTGTGGAATGTTGATTAAGCTGTTCAGATCACACTTATTCGTGGCACGCAGGAAGAGTCGTTTCTTTTCAAGAAGTGATCAGCTGGTTAGCTACTGTAACAATTCAGTCCTTACACATGGAAATGCTTTCTTGAAATGGGGCTAATGTAGCCATCAGAGTTTAACTGTGATGGATCATGTTCTGTACATAGCACAGCAGGGTCTCAGTATGACCTGTGATGGGGGCAGGAGAGATGAGCCATGAGCTGTTCTGAGCAGTACATCTTACATAGAGTCACTTTTAACTCATGGACTGGAGATTTCTACTTTTCATCTTGATCAAGATTTATGGAGAAATAAGTGCAGGAAATGTCAAGCCCATCTCTGAGGTAATAATTTATAGTTTTTGTTCAAGATTTTCATTTCATAGTATACAAACATTGTTCTTAATATTAAATAAAATATTTTCACATGTAAAATTAATGATAGCATTTATGTACTTAGTGCCCCCTCCCTCTCAGAGAATATCCCTATCATTTTCTGTGAAGCAGTCAGTTGGTTTCACAATTTTTCTGGATCTTTTTGGATATTTGTAGACATGTTCTGAATAGGAATGACTTCCCAACAATTGCCCCCGAAATAAGTTGGAATCAATTTCTAGCAACTGTTATTCCCTCAGTAATTCTTCAGATTCCTGAATTGGTATTAATGAGCTCTTAGCTGTTACCACAATAATACTGGATAATAGATTACCTAATCCCCAGGAGCATTCAGGAAGCATGTATTTCTTCTTCACACATGGGTTGGGGCCAGTTGAAATTTTGATGATCTAGACTGTCCTCAGGAAGCTGTGGCTTTAAGTTGCATATTTGATCTAAGTTGGCTGTACCTTTCTTTCATCTTCCTTGGGCCAGAAGCTATGTGAGGCATTGTCTTCTCATGGTAAAAGGCAGAGTAAATGTGCCAAAGCTCAACCAGGCAAGAACATTTTAACCCTCTGCTTATGTACTTCTGTGAACATTCTACTGGTCAGAGCAAATCGCATGGGCAAGCCTAACATCAATGAGGAAAAATATATATATTCTTTGATTCTAGTGGGAGGTTCTGCACAGTCACGTGGAATATGGTGTAGCTGTGGAAAAAAGTGGGGAATTGGGAGCAATAATGCAGTCTGCCATGCTTCACCTTCTAGATCACAATAACATACCTTCCACACACAAAGTACCTTAATTTTTTTTTATTATTTTTATTTATTTATTTGACAGAGAGAGGCACAGCGAGAAAGGGAACACAAGTAGGGGGAGTGGAAGAGGGAGAAGCAGGCTTCCCATGGAGCAGGGAGCCCGATGCAGGGTTCAATCCCAGGACCCTGAGATCATGACCTGAGCCAAAGGCAGATGCTTAATGACAGAGCCACCCAGGTGCCACACAAAATACCTTAATTCTAATAATCTCCTTTTCCCAGGCATCCTAGAATTGTCATTAATTTATGGAGTCAGAGTCCAGGATTTTTGGATTTATGTCAGTTCTAGATGCAGCCTCTCCTGATCTGAAACCTTGTGAATTTAAGAGACAAGTTGTCTAATCCTCCCCCATGACAAACAATCTCCCAACACATAATTGTGAAATAGGGACATGGTAGCCACAGTGAACACTCCATTCAAAAAAAGGTGACAATGAGAGGCACATTGCAGTCACTGGTCCATAGTAATTCTGAAATCCCGCTGCATGAATGTTGCCAGGTCTCCCTATCCTGGAGAAAGGGGATATCCTTTGATCAGGTACTGATTCTGCTCTCTGGGAATTAGCTAAATAGGGAACAAGGTTGTATCAACTCTTCTCTTGGTGAATGTGTTCAGAAACATCAAAATTTTTAAGACAAGGAAAGAAAAAACTTTCCTTTTTAATTTATTTTTGACTTTTTTTCTTCTTTAATCTTCTATGACATAATTACAGATGTCTCTAGATTCATAAAGTTCTCAATGATATGTATACATATTCTTTACTTTATGAAAAATTATTTTATTTTTTGACTAGGTAATATATTTTAATGACCCAAACATCAAAAAGTGTACAAAGGTATAGAATGAACCATCTACCTCCCAGTATATTCCCATTTTTCTTCTCTTTTTTTCACACAGAATTGTAATACACTATGACTATTATGCAGTGTTCCTTTTTTCACTTAATGTATCTTACAGATTTTCCCACATCAGTACAGAAAGAACTTTCTCATGATTTTTTAGAGCTGTGTATTATTTCATTTAATGGATATACCATGGTTTTTAATTAGTTTTCCATCAAAGGACAGTTACAGCAGTCCAGATGTTTGGCTATTACAAATAATGTTGCAATAAATAGTCTTGTATCCCTGTCTTTATGCACATTTGTTTGTATATTTGGAGGAAAAAAGCCCAAAAGTGGAAATGTTGAGTCAAAGGGTTTATGAGTATGTAAGTTTGAAAGAAACTACCAAATTGTCTTTGATGGAATTTCTAACAATATTACTCCCACCAACAATATGGAGAGGGCTTCTTTTTCTATGGCCCTGTCAATAGTATGTTAGCAAACTCTTGGAATTTGGCCAATTTCCTAAGTGAAAAATGCAGTTGCATTTCTTTTATTGTGAATGAGGAAGAACTTATTTCATGTATTTAGGAGCTATTTGTATAATTTATATTAACTGTTCTTAGACTGTGACCAAGTTTCGTTGGGTTGCTAGATTTTGTCTTATTGCCTTAAATAGATAGTGGGTAAATGAGTATTTTGTAGGAGCCGCATGTATACCAAGGAAATTAGTCCTTTTTAAAAGGTTCCTTGAATTGTAAATATTTTTCATATGTATTGACTTTCTTTATAGTTGTTTAAAAACTATTTAGAATTTTATTTGTTTTTCTTTAACATATGGCCTAATTTATCAATTTTTCTTTTATGGCTTCTAGATTTTGTATAACAGAAAAGCCTTTCTCTACTTTAAGGTTTAAAAAGAATTCTCATATCCTTTCTTCTAGTGCTTTTACTATTTTGTTTTATTACATTTAGTCTGATCCTTTCAAAAAAATTTTTGGTGTGTGTGTAAGATAGAGATCTAACTTTTTACCCTTATGGCTACCTGGTTTTGTTACCACTTACTGTATAGACCGTCTTTTCTCCCTGAATATGAAATGCCACTTTTATCATATACCAAAATTCTGGTTTTTTAGAGCCTATTTCTGAAGCTTATTTTTTCCTTAAACTCACATCTCTGTTCATGTAATAGTTCCATATTAGTTTCATTACTGAGGCTTCATGGTGTTTTATGTGGTAGAGTTACTCATTCCTCGTTCTTGTTTCGAGAATTTTCCTGGATGTTCTTGTTTTTTTTTTTCTATATAAACCTTAGAATAATTGTATTTCATTCTGGAAAATAAATGTTGATTTCTTTTGGGATGCCATTGCATTTACAAATTAGCTTTCAGAAGATGAATGTCTTTATGGTGTGGTTCCTATCCAAGAATATGGTATTTGTTTCTATTTGTTCAGATTCTCTTTTATGTCCTTTAGAAGCATTTTTAAGGCCTTCTGCATGTGGTCCTCATAGACTGCTGATTAAGTGCTTTTCTTTCTGATTCTTTGTATGGCTTAGCATATGTGATGCTGAGAAGGAAGGACTTGCTAGCTTTTTCAATCCTAGCTCTACATCCAGATTCCTGCAGAACTAGAAGAAACAGATAATGTAGTAAAAAGGCATATGAAAGTTTTAAGTGCAAATGAAGGGACAGGTGGGAAAATGTAGCATACCTGGTGGTAACTAGCTTCTGTCATCCTATCCATTGAACCCACCAGATTTGTCTGGCACACACAGCATGGGAAAAGCAGTGTACCTAGAAGGGCCACAGAAGGTGGAACAGTTGTCATTTAGAAGTGGATCTAAGAATTTTTATCAATTAGACTTAGCTGCATGTAATGGCTATCCCAAATAACAGTGACTTTAAACTTAGATAGATGTTTGTTTTTCTCTCCTAGACATGAGTTCTGGATGTTGGCACTCCAGCCCCAGTGTGGTCATTTCATAAACATCAGTGATCCAGGCTCCTTATTTTTTTCTGCTGCTCTCTTTAGTGTGTGGTTTCTATCTTCAAGTTTGCCTCGCGGTTCGAGATGGCTGAAGAAGCTCTTGCCAAAATGCACATTTCAGGCATGAGGACAAAGAAGGAGGAACAGGGCAAAAAGTGTGCCACCAAGCTAAGCCAACCCTCTTTTAAAACCTCCCTTCTCTCACTTCCCCTCCTTATCTGTACAAGGGGCTGCTCTCAAGAATATAGAGAGTCTGTTACCAGGAAGAAGGGGAAAATGGGTTTCAGGTCTCAGGGTTCCAGTCCCTGCCACAACAAGAACATTTTTTCATTTTCTCCTCAAAGTGCAGTGAGAAAGGAGAAGGAAAATCCCAAGAGGAAAATAGGAAAGTGAAAAAAGTGAGTGCAGTTTGATTATTTTTTACATTTTAGGATCATTTAAAACAACCCAGTGTTCAGCAAACTCTGAACTGGAAATCATCGCTTTGGCCCTTTAGTTTTTCAGCTCTGAAATGTTTTCAAGAGGAATTGGGTCACATGTTCTCTTTTTCTTCTTTAGACTTGAGGAACCTCAGTAAGGAGTTAGAATATAATCCACAAAGGGCACAGTTTGTGCAGGGCTCACAAAGATGATTAAAACATGGTCTCTGCCTTTGGATTCAGAGGGCTTCCAGAAAATATAGATGGCATTTTTTTCTTTTTGGAAGCCACTAGACTGATCAGGGAGTTAGAAACAGCTTTCTGAAGGGGCCTGAGGGAAAGTGTGGGTAGGTGTGGGAGGGTGTTTCTTATCCTATGGGTCTTGTAGTAGGGCTGTGAGAGAGGTGGGGTGCTGGAAGGGAGATGGAGAACATAAAATGTATTATTTACAATCTGGGTGAAAAAGTTGGAAACATAGCTTAAAGGGCAAAAATAATCTGTCGATGCAAGAGGACTGAGGACACTGACCCTCCAACTCCGTCAGATCCAAAACAGCCTCTGGCACCTGAAGCCTCACTCACCTGAAGGAGAACTTCTGGGGCTGCTTTCAATTCTCAGAGGCTTCATTCTGTTATAAAAAGCAGATATTTTTGTGTGTAATATAATTTTATTCTTTAAATGACTATAAATATATCAAAATGTTACATTAAATTTTACGTTCTCAACTGTAGCCATTTAAGATTTTTCGATATATCTGAAACAATATGCAAATAAGTGGTAAGACTTTCAATTCACATATTTCTTAGAATATCTTATTTTTCTTCACTTTTTTTTTCTTTTTCTCTTGTATTGGATTTATTATGTTACTTTCCATGGTAAACTATAAGAACTTGTGTGGCCACATGGGAAAAAATATTTTTCAAAGGAATTAGGGCAACCAAGATGTCTATCAGTAGGTAGCCAAGGTATCCTTCAGATAAACTGTAGTACATGCTGACACCAGAATATTATTCACTGTTAAAAAGAAACGAGCTATCAAGCCATAAAAAGACATGGAGGAAAGTTAAGTGCATATTACTAGGTGAAATTTCCAATGTGAAAAGGCTACATACTGTATGATTCCAATTATATGACATTTTGGAAAGGCAAAACTATAGAGACGCTAAAAAAATCAGTGGTTGCTAGGAGTTGCAGGAGGGAAGGACAAATAGGCAGAGCAGAGGATTTTTAGGGCAGTGAAACTTCTGTAGGTTACTGTCACGGTGGATACATGACATTATACATTTATCAAAACCTACTGAATGTATAACACCAAGAGTGAACTTTAATGTAAATTATGGACTTCTGGGGATAATGATGTTTCCGTGTAGGTTCATCGATTGTAACAAATGTATCACTCTGGGGGGTGATGTTAATAGTGGGGGAGGCTGTACATATGAGCAAAGCCTATAATAGGAAATCTCTGCTTTCTGCTTAGTATTGCTGTAGACCTATAGCTGTTCTAAAAAATAAAGTCTATTTAAAACATTTTAAAAAGAAATTGGGATTAATATAAGAACTGCAAGAGTGTGTAATTGTGGGGAATTACTGAAAGCAGTTCTCCATTGGATAATTACATGGAGTAATAACTCTGCTGAAAAAGCCTGACACTAGGAGGTACATCTGAAGGACTGAAGCCACCATTTGTGATGTGTTATATGGGACCAATAAATAAGACACAAGAGACAACACGTAAACTTTACCACATCCTGTTCTATCAGTGGCCTTACCACTGCTCACTTTGGCTTTACTCTGCTTAGTCTCTGCTGCTTCTGAACTTCTTTGATTTCATAACGGAAACTCTGAGTCTTTGCTGCTTTACAAAATTTCATTTTTAAACTTATTCTTTCTTAGGAATGATAATATAGACACCACTCTTACAAGCACCACATTTAAAGAAAATCATAGCCCCCTAAATAATTTGCTTCTCTATCAGAGAAGGCAACGGAGCTACAGATGGTATGTTCAGTGAGCCGAGAACTTAGGGCTGAGAAGCTATTAATTCTCACAGCAGCTCTTCTACTAACGACTTTATGGTGCCTGGAATTGATGTCATTCAGAGTCTGCTTCATACACAATAAATCTTCAAAATGAGAAAAATAAAATTAACTATTGTATTTTAAGAATATTTACAGCACTATAAGCCTAAGCTATTGTATTAGTAATCTATTGCAATGTAACAAATTACCACAAATGTAGTGGCTAAAAACAACATAAACTTATCTCACAGTTTGTGTGGGTCAGGTGGTAGGCACAGCTTATTTGGATTCTCTGCTCTGGGTCTCACCTGATTGAAATCAAGGTGTGGGCCACCAAAATACTGAAGTACTTACCAGAGAAATAGTTTTTCTAAATTTTTATTACAGTAGTCCCATAGCCTTCTCAGTAAGTTTCAATGTCTTCCCTGTATATAATAGCATCTGTAGAAGGCCACCCTGGTTTTTTCATTCCAGTTATCTTCAGTTAAGAAATATTTATTGAGGGGCCCCTGGGTGGCTCCCAGGGTCCTGGGATCAAGCCCTACATCAGTTCCCTGCTTAGCAAGGGAGTCTGCTTCTCCTTCTCCCTCCCCCCAGCTCATGCTCTCTCTCACTTGCTCTCTAAATAAATAAATAAATAAATAAATAAGAAATATTTATTGAGTACCTCTTATTTGCCCTTCAAGGTAAGGCACTAGAAATACTAGATGAATAAGAGGACCTTATCTCAGGAAATGAATGATCTAGTAGTGAAGCAGATCGGGGAAGGATGTTAAGGGAGACCAAGCCTGAATCATTTTGAGAAGAGGAAAGAAACTCAAGAGTAACTGCCAAGATCAATTGTCTTGATCCTACAACTAGTGAGTAACTGGAAATTCTCTGCAAATGATAAATTTGTCATGGGCAGCTGTTGTAGTCTATGAAGTAGAGTCTATGAATCAGTCTGCAGAGGTCATCTGAGTTGATGAAGACTGTTACAGACTTCACGGCCATAATGAGATTCTCAACCAAGTATAAGCAACGGTTTTATGACAGTGTTTGTAGTTGGAAGATACAGCCATGTTCACCCAGCCCATAGGGAGATGAAATTCTGAGAGAGGATCAGAGGGCAGGTGAAGACTTTTCCAAACACAGTTTTGCAAATGGAAGGAGTCTAGGAGGCAGAAGAGTATGCTGAAGGCTTCAGCAAGCTACTGGTGCCATCTTATACCTTGAACTGTGGGTAGAACCCCAGAGATTTTAGCTGCTAACTCCTGTCAGCTCTTGTGTACTTGTCCAGTCCTCTCCCCTCTCCTGTAATTGTGATTGATGCTGGAATTGAGTATCTCTCAGAATGGAAACCTAGGAATTGTTCCAAGATTTTTGGTGATGATGGAGGTCATGTTCCAGGGCAGCTGAAGTAACACTAAAGGGCTTTATCTTTGGAAGGACTTAAAAATGTGAGGATGACATTGGTCACCTATAAGTTAGGGAAGAGAGTATCTGATGGGAGTTTGGGTGGAGTCAGTGATCTACTCGTCTTTTCTCTGAGAGTGGGAGATAGAGTCCAGATGTTCAGGAAAATTGAGTTGGCAATGAGGTGAACCTTGCCTGGCTTGAACTTGGATGTAAGATTGTCTGGTAATGTGTTCTGAAAGGGAGCTCCATTGTTAAGGTCTCAAAAGTCACATGAGATCACATAATATTTCCTTTCCTGTGACCTTTCTGATGTTAATAGTGGGGGAGACTGTACATATGAAGATGTCATTATGGTCTTCATACATTATAAAGCCACAAAATTAAACTTAGTTTATCCCATGCAGCTGAAGTAGGAATTAAAGAACTCTTTAGGAAGACTTACAGATGTGAGAAAAAAACAAAACCCAAGCAGATACATTTGCTGAAGCAAATCTTTAAAGGGTGCCTCAGGAAAGAATGGGAAATGTGGCAGTTTCTAGAGAAGCAGACAAACCTAACTCCATTATCCTCCAGCTCTGAAGGATATGATCTTCTGTTTTAGTTTTAGGAGCAACTTAATACCATCTGGTTAAAGAACTGTGCCAAACCCTCACACCCCACCCTTCTCCCACCCCACCTTCTCATGCCCTGCCGTTCGGCCATAACTGCCCCTGGCTCTCAACTACTTTTATACAATAAGGAAGAACTGAAGGTTCCTGGCCTGTGAGTGAATTTTAGACTTGGTTGTCAAATAATCTAGAGTGATCTGGGGTGCAGGGTGAGTAATGAAATCTCCCTAGGGGTAGAGTAATGGTGCAAGGCTGATCAGCAGATAGCTTCAGTATCCTTCATTGTAATAGGCTATTTGAATATTTAATGCAACACAGTTCAAGGATCACCAGAGAATTTGTATTTCTCTTAAACTCAGTGCAGTAAAACCTCCCTTGTATAATGGATGCTGTTGTAATGCAGTCTTGGAAGTAGTTTTCAAGTTCATAGGGTTGCAAAAGTTCTACTTGATCTGTTCACATATACAAATGTGACTTTCCCTGCTCCTCTTTCTACTGCTATTTATATCAGCTGTCCTACAGATCAGCTTTCTTTGCGGTATCTGATATAAATAACCACATTTCTCTAAGTACGATCTGCTCAAGATTTCCAGGTAGTTCATGGACTGATATCTGGTTATTTATATTTATGATTTGGTGGTGATATGCTTTTGTTACTAATATAAATTAATACTTTTCATTTAAATGCAGTAACTGTTATACCTGAACCTAATGATCTTATTAAAAGACTACTCTTCCTAATGAGCAGGTAAGCTGAGTTTGGACACTGCAGGGACATTTAGAAACAAGTAGCAGTGGTGGTCTTTTGAGGCTGTGCCCTTGAAATGGGATTTTCATGAGAGACTTCAAATGAAATCCAAATGCAGAAATGAACATAACATACTCAGTAGAGTGCAGCTGTCTGATTTGCCCCAAGTCTGGGGATATCTTTCAGACCTAAGGAGTGTAGGCATCTGCTTATTTCCATGCCCCTTACACTGTAACTAAAAGAAACCTGAAATATTCCTGTTTCTTTGAAAAAAAAAATCAGTCAACAAAAGCTGGAATATAAAACTCTTTTTAGGGTGAGACCAACCAATAATGTTTTTATCTTGAAATTGTCCATGTTAAAGGCTTCGGCACAAAATCCTTCAAAAACATTTGTTCATTTTAACCATTTTAGTTGTATTTTGATCTGAAATGCACTCTTGACTTTTAGGTAATGTTGCAGCAGTCATTAGAAGGTTTAAAGACCAGGGGCGCCTGGGTGGCTCAGCTGGTTAAGCGTCTGCCTTCAGCTCAGGTCATGATTCCAGGGTCCTGGGATCGAGCCCTATGTCTGGTTCCTCAGTGGGGAGCCTGATTCTCCCTCTCCCTCTGCTCCTCCCACCCTTCTTGTGCTCTTTCTCTCTGTGTCAAATAAATAAAATCTTAAAAAAAAAAAGATTTGAAGACCAAAGTATGGAAAGAAGTGTAATTCTATATATAAAAGCATTATTAAGTAAGCTATAGTTTTTCTCTACTGGTTATAAGTCCAAATATTATTAAATCCAATTAATGAAATCTTTAATAATATAAATAATGCATTTTATTAAGCAATTTTTCATCATTTTAGTCATTAAAATGTAATTTAATTATGTTAATAGAAGTTTAATGGAATTTAATCTAACATTACCATGCAGCTTCAGAATTTGTATTTTTAAATAAATTTGTAGTAAATACAAACCCATTTTATTTTTATTTTTCATTATACAATATAATGGATGAAAATAGAACATAATGGAAATTTCACAAATTCAATTTATTAACATCTCTAGTAGTAACCATACCAATATTATGCTGCAGTAAACATATGCCCTCTCAAAATCCAGATCCTGTCCTTACTATTAGGACCATGATTATATTCACATTGTATCTATTACAAACAACTTATAAAGGAAAGAATGCTGGACTGGATTCAACTCTCTAGTTTGTATTCTTACCAGATCTATAGCACTGAGCCTTAGCTTTCCATTTGGTGAACTGGTAATTCTAATCCAAACCTTCCCTATTTTATGGAGAAGTATTAACTGAGATGAAAATAAAGTATTGGATGCAATGTGAATTTTTGTTATTGTATCTCTCATGATAGGCTAGGTTTTGCTGCAATAACAAAAGAAAAACAAAGTCCTAAATCTCTGTGGCTTGAATCATGGAAGCTTATTTCCCTCTCATGCTTCACATCCACAGGAGTTGGGCTCATTGTAATCCCCGTGAGACTCAGGCTAAGGCATGCTCCATGCTAATATGTGCTTCCACAATCACTAGGTGAGGAGAAAGATGCAGGTAGATCACTCACTGGCACTTAAAACTTTCTCCCAGAAATGACACGCCAATTCTCTTCACATTTCATTGGCCAGAGCAAGTCACATTGCCATACCAAACTTCAGAGTCAGATGAGAGAGGAAATACAAATATTTGTATCTACATCTATATATCTGTGTCTCTGTAATAAAAAGTAGGAAGAAAGGCAGAGGGACACCATCCCTGCTGAGGAATCCTACAGCTACACTGGGGAAGATTTTTGGGAGAACATGAGTTAAGAATAGGCTATTGAAAAATGGGAGGGTCATGGATTTATGGAGAGGAAGTGATGAACTAAAATACAGAGAAAAAAAATTCATCACAGAAATTCTGATTTGGGGGCTGATTTCTTAATGAGTACATTTATATTGTTTTTGTGAAAATATCAGGACCTAATGACTCAGCTTTTCTGTGTCTGTTTCTCTTGTACTTTGTCTTATTGCTTTGCCATTTAAAAGTCTAGCAATGAGAGAAATTTTGGAAACTATGTGCATTTCTATGTGCTCAATCACTCCTTAAAACTGAAAAGATTGGGTACTCCATACTTCTTTTGTCACCTGTAATCACTTAATTGCTTGAATTGTGCTCTCCAGACTTAGCAATTCATTGTAGTATAGGATCAATACAAGATTACATGATTAAATTAAGTAATTTATACGTATGTAACTTTCACACTCATTGCAATTTCTAGGAGCCACTGCCAGTGTTCAACATTGTCATTCAATCACGGTAGTGATCAAGGCTAGGATACTTGTAACTTCATTTTCCTAAATTTTAGCCTTATATTAGAATATTGCAGCCATGCTGTCTTTTTTTTTTTTTAAGATTTTATTTATTTGAGAGAGAGAGAATGAGAGAGAGCGAGCACATGAGAGGGGGGAGGGTCAGGGGGAGAAGCAGATTCCCTGCACAGCAGGGAGCCCGATGCGGGACTCGATCCAGGGACTCCAGGATCATGATCTGAGCCAAAGGCAGTCGCTTAACCAACTGAGCCACCCAGGCACCCACACCCATGCTGTCTTTAAACTGAGTTTTTTTATTTTGGAATTAAAGCAACTTTTTGAGACAGAAAGTAGGTGTCACCCTGATGCCAATCGTCATGAATTTCCAACTCTTTTTAAAGGAGGTGGTTATATTCATCTTCTAGGGCTGCCATAACAATTACCACAAACTGGGTGGTTTAAAACAACAGAAATTTATTCTTTCACAGTTCTGGAGGCCAGAAGTCTGAAATCAAAATGTCAGAAGGTCATATTTCCTCTGACAGCTCCAAGGAAGAATCCTTCCTTGCCTCTACCTAGCTTCCTGTGGTTCCCGGCAATCTTGGGCATTCTTTGGTTTACAAGTGCATCACTGCAGTCTGCCTCTGTCATCACATGGCTGTTTCCCCCGTCTCCCCTGTGTACCCCTGTGTTCCTGGCTCCAGTTGTTTCTCTCCTTATAAGGACACCATTCATTAGATTCAGAGCCCAACTATAATCCAGTGTGACCTCATCTTAACTGTATTACATCTGTAAAGACTATTTCCAAAGAAGGTCACATTCACAGGTACAGTAAGTTAGGATATCAGCATATCTTTGGGGAGGGGACACAATTCAACCCACAACAGTGGCATTAATGAAACTTTTCTGTAAATCTGTGGCAGAATTTTGGAATACCTCCCCTCCCAGCCCCAAAATATATGACATATACTAATTTCACCAAGATCATTCCCTTTGCTTCTGATAGCCACTTTATTTAAAAGTCTGCATTATTGTTTACTTGCCCTAAGACCTGGTTCCTTGGTATCAGCTCTTCTCTTTCTCTTGATTTTCTCAGTGGGACTTGTCAAACATCTACCTTATTTCTAAAAGCATTGGGAGGCAGTTCAGATGAACCAGAGTAGACATGCCAGTGATCACGGGTGAGTCACTGTTTCCCCCCTCTGTCAGGGATCTGCTGACAGATACTAATGGTAGCTGTCATTGAAATAAATATGAAGCAACGGTAAAAGAAAACAAGGTTTGCACTGCTTTTAACAAAGACACTTAGAATTGTTTCTCCTTGCTCTTCAACAACTACCTTGGACACATTTAGCTAAATGCTTTTTAAAAATCTAAGCAGAATCTTGGATCACCATCTTTTTTTTCAAAGTAATATTAATGTAATTTTGAGTATAAGAATAAGGAAAAAACGTTAGAAATTTCCATTTCGGATAATAAATTGAAATCCAATGCAACACCCTTTTATATTACACTATATCAAACTAATACATACCATGTTACATAGACCTGTAGTAGTTGCCCAAAGTGATAAAATGACTTGTTTCTACCTAGCAGAACTGCAAATCCTTTTAATTATAGTAACAAAAGATGATATGTTGTATTGTAACCCTTGTCTAGAAGAAGAAAAGGGTATGGATTTTGAGGTCTCTTAAGGATTATATGACTTTATAATTCTAATATTTACCTGTCCCTAGTTCAAAGATTTATAACCTAAGGTCCAGAACTTGGATAGAAAAAGATACATCTTTATTTTCACTAGCTATGATGTTTGATACATTCTTAATTATGAATGTAAGCAACAAACCATTGTATCATTGGCCACAAATAGAAATCATAGATTATTTTTTTATTTCATTTTATTTATTTTTTTAAGTAGGCTCCACACCTAGCAGGGCTTGAACTCATGACCCTGAGATCAAGACCTGAGCAGAGATCGAGTCAGACATTTAACTGACTGAACCACCCAGGCACCCCCATAGAATTTTTTTTAAATATCTCATCATTTGTACTCATCACTACTTCAGAATTATGTTAGCTACGAGACATGATACTAGACCTTTTTATTTAGTGCTTTAATAAAGAATGATTTTAGGGGCGCCTGGGTGCCTCAGTCGTTAAGTGTTTGCCTTCGGCTCGGGTCATGATCCCAGGGTCCTGGGATCAAGCCCCACATCGGGCTCCCTGCCCGGCGGGAAGTCTGCTTCTCCCTCTCTCACTCCCCCTGCTTGTGTTCCTGCTCTCGCTAGCTCTCTCTCTGTGAAAGAAATAAATAAAATCTTTTAAAAAAAAAGAATGATTTTAATGTTTTGCTGTTTTTATGTAATTATTTTTCATTGTAATATCTTTATTTTCTACGTTTTAAAAATGGTTCTTCAGGTTCATGGACCGCCAAAATGGCCCATGACACAAAAACAGAACCTCTGTGCTAGTTTTGTACCTTCTATTTCACCATAACAGGTTAAACAGCAGGCTCAAATGTCAGCATTAAATACTGCAACTTCATTTCTTTTTCAGTTAACTAATTTATTCATCATCTGAATTTTTTTAGAATATTATGACACATAACATTGGACTACATGACCTAAGGTACAAGGTTGTAAAAATGGAAGTATAATATAATTCCTATTCTCAATGATATCACAATCCAGTTAGCTACATAGCACATGAATTGCCATTGTTTGTATATCTTAAAATAATAACATATAAGGCTTTTAAAAATGTTTTCCAAATGCTGTCCTATATAATACGAATTGGTTAGACACCATCAACAGGGTTGTTAAATTGGTAGAGTAAGATCAGACCAGTTTATAAGGAAAGAAGTGACTTTCCCTTAAAGCAGAGAGATGAAGTAAGAAAAGGCTCAACTCTTCCAAACTGTAGTTCGGAGGGACTATCATTTCACATCACTGTTTCCTTAGAAAAATCCTACATTAGAAAATCCTCAGTCTTTTCTAGTATCTAGTCTATACATTTCTTAAAAGTATAAATTAGCTTATTAGGAATAAAATGGGCTTTGAGGACCTCAGAAAGAGCAAAGAGGAAGAAGGGGAATGATTTTGGCGTTGGGAAAGTAGTTGCTGTCTATGAACTTTGATACAATTGATGTGCAGTTGTTTTCATTTCAACTTTTTTCTAAGTGCAAATACTCACAAAAACTAGGAAAAAAGAGGCGAGCTGAGATAAACCCAGCCTGCCTTCCATATCACCCGGTTGATTGTAACCTTCCTATAAAGAAACTATCCCTAGAGTTCTCTTTACTCAAGAGTTGTTTTTATAGACCAACAACTTGTTTGAGCATTACTTGGCAGCCTATTATAAATGAGAATCTTGAGCCCCAACCCGAGACCTGTTGAATCAGAATCTTCATTTTCGTGTCCGTGAGTGGTTTGAATGTACATTAAATTTTGAGAAGCAGTGATGACTTTAAGTTCAACTATAATAACAGAGAATATTAAATTCCTACACCTCACTCTTTCAAGGTTTGAGTTTTTAGCTGTTGTTTGTGTCTTCACCAGGAGAGATGAGACCCATATTAATAAAAATGCATTTAATAATTAGTTTGGGTGAAAATCTCATTAAGTCGGGCAAATGTTCCTGAAGAACTTGTAAACAGATTTTCATAATGGAGAGCACAGTGTATTAGAAAAACCAGCCCCTGTTGAGACCACGAACTTGCCAGGAGAGCTCAGTGAATGTAAGTGGTAAATATGTTTAGAGGGAGCAAGAAGGCCCAAGTATTGCATTTAGGCAAATCATAAGTGCATGGTGTGCCAGGGAAGATTAATGTTTTTCCCGCACCAGGTCTGACATGCTCACACATGAATGTATTTCATTCAGAAAAAGTAAAGGCTCTAGAATGGCACAGTCTGGTTTTATGAGAAACAGATGTGTCATGGTTCACCCACTCCCTGACCACCTGTGGTTTCCCCATGACTCAACTTTCTTGAATAAAGGGAGTTAACTCTTGGATCTTGAACAAATTCTAAATTACATATTTATTTTCTTCCTCCTCACTGCTCATTGCCATGACAGAACCTTACAATTCAGAGACGTTTGAATAAACTACAAAAAGAATTTTCAACACTCTAAAGCATTTTCATTTAAAGGCAAGTCCTTATTCTGATATTTAGATTGAGGTTCTAATAAAAGTTCAAACAGAATACCAACTTATGCAGCCAATTGGAAAGAGTGATTTTTGTTTATAATTTAAAGCCACCTGGTTATGAATTGTTTTTACTTACTGCTAGTTTTTTAGTTGAGGGTAGGAATTATTCTCATTCAGAAATTCACTTTAGATGCCATTGGTCAATCACCTAATCCTCAGCTACCCCTATTAATGGAATAATGTGGCAAATTAAAATCATTAATATTCTGTAAACCTTAGTAGCTGCTATTAAAACTTACCCTAAACCACTTGCTCCAATTGCTCACAAGTAGCCAAAAGGAAGGATTTGAACTTTATTACATTTTATTTTTCCTGCCGTACTCTGCTTTCCATTCAACATAAAATGGGCAGGGAAACGGTCCAAACATAGGTAGGTGAATGGAAAAATACAAGATACAAAAAAGCCCACATAGGGAACAGTCACAGATACTTGAACAGTCACTGGCAATATTTTTTAAATATTTTTATTTCCATTTACATAATATATTTAGGGTTGTTTTTGACATACCATGGAGGCATTTGGTTTTCCTTTTCACAGAATATTTTTTATTTATTTCAGAAAGCATTACCTAATTAAAAGCAAACATAGAAATTAATGTGGCCTGTCAAAGAAGTACTCACCATTCATAGTCAAATTACAATTAACAACACTTCCAAAAAAAGCAAAACCTTTTTTTGAAACCTATAATTACCTCATTGTTTATAATTTTAAAATTGAAATGCAAAGAACATTGATTTAAATTCCATAAAATCTTGGTCTGTATATCTTGCTATCAAAATGCTATCCAAAATAGCAAATGGTAAATTTTATGTACCTTTTTATAAATGGAGAAACATAAGTGACAAAAAAGCAAATAACCTGAACGCAATGTGAGTCATTCACAAACTTTGAAAAGGACTTTCAAATGCATCTCATTAGAGTGTTTTGTGAGCTCAAATGCACAACCTCTATCTAGAGTGAAAGAATGCCCTGGAAATAAATAATTTATGAAGCCTGATATGATTAGATATTAATTAGTAATAAAGATTTACTAGAAATCAAGTTTAATGCCATTTTGAATTTTCAGAAAATATCCTATTTCAGGGGTACCTGGGTGGCTCAGTCATTAAGTGTCTGCCTTTGGTCAGGTCATGATCTCAGGATCCTGGGATTGAGCCCCACATCAGGCTCCCTGCTCCATGGGGAGCCTGCTTCTCTCTCTCCCACTCCCCCTGCTGTGTTCCCTCTCTAGCTGTGTTTCTCTCTGTCAAGTAAATAAATAAAACCTTTGAAAAAAAGAAGAAAAGAAAATATCTTATTTCGATACAGTAGGGCTGGAAATATTGCACTACTTAGAGTTTGCTCAGGTCTGACATCCCTCAATGAATTATCAACGTACTTTGGGATTTATTAATTTTATAAGCAATAAAATCAGATGATGGTAGATTTTGGTCATAGACTGAGCTATAGAAAAAGGATGACCTTTTTTTGAAATTGAAGTGATTTTTCATGTTGCCACAGTATGATACATCTTAAGTCCATTTGATTAAAAAAAACGCGAACATTTCAGAATGCAATATTAGGCTGTATGATCAAATATCCTTCTATCTAACACATTAAAATCATGAATTTGAAGTTAAAATTCTTTGAATTAAATAGATATATAATAAAAATACCTGATCCATTGGTCACACTTACACTAATTTTGTATGTTTTTAAAAAGATTTTATTTATTTATTTGAGAGAGAGAGAGAGAGCATGAGTGGGGGAGGGGGCAGAGGGAGGGGGCGCAAGCAGCTCCCTGTCCAGCAGGCAGCTGGACACACGACACAGGGCTCCATCCCAGGACGCTGGGATTGACCTGAGCCAAAGGCAGATACTCAACCGACTGAGCCACCCAGGCGCCCCTGATTTTGCATCTTATAAGCAAAGCTACAATGATCTAAAAAGTTGTAACTTGCCCTGGATAAATCCTTTTACCTGATTAATAGCATCCTACAAAAGAATTTTTTGCTGTTCAGTTTTTCCATTTCTAACCCTTCAACACGTATTTAGTGGGTTTCATCAGCTTGTGTTACTCAAAAGTATGTATCTTCAGAGTATTCCAGTTGACCAAGATATTTTAGATGTTTGCTTGGATAGAGCTAGTAGTGAGATGCAAAAAAAGTTAACATGTAGTTTTTACCATTAAGAAGCATACAGCTAGCTCAATAGAAAAGCCTGTCCAAAATTAGTGTTAATACAAGAAGGGTTATCCAAAGTCATAGTGGGGAGGGAAAGGCATAGAGGCAGACTAAGAAAAAACATTTGAACTAGGTCTTAAGGGATAGACAATGCTTTTAATAGAAATGTTGGAAGGTAATTCCAAAGGACAGGGTACACTGTGAGCCAAGGCATGGACTCAGAAAAGTACAGGGTGCTTTTAGGTAATGAATCATCTGATATGATTTGGGCTCAGAGTGGAAAAAGGGATTAGGAAATATAAATGAAAATGTTGGTTGAAGCCAAATGAGAAGGCTTGAATGACAGCTATAGAGTTAAGACTATTCTTACAGGTAATGAGGGACCAAGAAAGAGTGTTTGGTGAGTTTGGTGAGTTTTTCTGTCATCTAGGCACATTCACATTGATTATAAAAAAGAGAAATGTAAAGAAAATATACATATTTAGGATACAAAATCATCAAAGAGTTTGAATCACTTAAAATTGCTGTTTGAAAGCCAATGACTGTCAAATGTCACATAGTGTACCTTGGTAAATTCATCCTTGACTTGTTTTATGAAAAGAGGGTCTTAAAATGTAACATAATTAAGATTCAGAGAAGCATCACTATGATTTAGTACAAAAAACAATGGGTTGATTTTACAATTTTTTGACCACCTAAGCACATTGTGAAGCATATTATATATCTCTAGTCATTAATTGTTACTAAACTCATTTTCAGGGATAAATTATGGCCAGAACATTCATATAAATTTCCCCAAATCATTAACTAATCATTAAGTAATGATAGTGTTAGAATTCAAAGGTACATCTTTTTGCTTTTGGTTTGTTTGGATTGTGATTTGAACTTATATTTGAGTTGGGAGATAGATTTTAAAAAAACACTAATTACAAACTAATTGCTTCAGTTGTTTTACTAAAATCAAGCTTTGCTACAAGACAGTACTGGGTTAGTAGAAAGTGCGTAAGAGGAAGAACTTGATCGCAGGGTAGGACTAATGGCCTCAGGTTAAACTAAGACCTAAAGATGAAAAAGAGCTAACAGGTAAATGAGCTAAGAGGATTTGGGGCAAAGAAAACAGCTTTCTCTTTTTTTTTCACCCTTTTTTATTAGCTATATCTCAAGGCAAATTTGCTTGGAAGTAAAAACCAAGGTGTTAAAGAACATATTAGTTTCACTCTGGCTCTGCCTCACCCATTAATATGGACACTCATCCTCAAAATGAACCCCACTTATTTCTGAGTCTCCAGGTTACATCTTGCACATTCACGGCCACAGTCCATTACAGGTATAGAATCTCCACACCCTCCTGAACTGATGCATCCTAAGGTGCACATGGTTTAAGCTGACAAACTGGGACAGCCAATACATGTAAAATAGGAAGCTAGCTTAGGCTATTCTGAAGCTATTTCTGTCCCAATGATCTATAATATTATTAGTTTTTATACTGCTCTCATTTGAAAATGTGGCTTTGTTAGAAACATGGCATAACAAACACATGTAGTGACAAAGGACAGGAAACAAAGAATCAATTGATCTAGATTCTTCTAGATTCTAGAATACTTTCTGAAGAGACAGGAAAACTATGTACCCATTGTGAATGTTTGAATGTTATTTATAAATTTATAATTAGAATTTAGCACAGTTTCTTACTTGCTAGGAAGACAGAAAAATCGCTTTAAGAAAGGTTCTAATTTTTTGTTAGTATAACAAAGGATGTCAAACATTAATTTAAAATATGTAGGATAATAGGAGAAAACTTTGAGATTTGGGGGAAGAAATAGTGATAGAAACCTAATTTTTGGTTGCTTTTTGATCTTTCTTTTTTATGGTGTTGAATTCATGAATAGAGCAGAGTTCATATTTTCTCATGTCTATATGCAGGTAGCTTCATTTAGGGGTCTCTGAATGTCCTACAAAACACTGTGTCAGATACTAATGTATTTCTAGGTTTTGGTGATATGAATAAAACTGTATTAAGCATTCTTATATAGGTCTTTGTGGAGTATTTTCCTTGGATAAATATGTAGGAGAGCAATCTTCGGTTCTATGGTAAGAAACTGCCAACTACTTTTCTAAAGTAGCTGTATCATTTTGTATTCCAGTTAGCAATGTATGAGACTTTCAGTTGCTCAGAATCCAAACCAGCACCTGGTAGCAACAGGTTAAAAAATTTTAACCATTCTAATTGTTATATAATGGTATCTAATTGCACTTTTAATTTGCATTTCTCTAATGATGCATTAACCTAATAATGGTGAACATTTTTGCATATGTTACTTACCACCCGTACTTGCCCACTTAAAAAAATTAGGTTCTTTGTTTTTAGTAGTTCTTTTAAAAGATTTTTTATTTATTTATTTGACACAGAGAGAGAGAGAGAGAGAGAGAGTACAAACAGGGGGAATAGGAGGCAGAGGGAGAGGGAGAAGCAGGCTCCCCACTGAGCAGGGAGCCCCGTGTGGGGCTCGATCCCAGGACCCTGAGATCATGACCTGAGCCGAAGGCAGACACTTAACCGACTGAGCCGCCCAGGTGCCCCTGTTTCTAGTAGTTTTTTATAAGTTCAGAAGGAGAGACTTTTTTATTAGATGTGTGTTTTGCAAATATTTTCTCCAAATCTATGACTTGTCTAATCATTTTCTTAGCAGTGTCTTTTCTAATTGTGCTGATTCTTTGAGCTTTCCTACATAGGCAATCATATGGTCTGAAAATAAAAAATTGTTTTACTTATTCCTTTCTAATCTGTATACCTTTTAATTCATTTTTATATTTTATTGCACTGGCTAGGACCACTACTATGATGTCCTCACTACTCCTATTGGCATTGTAATAGTGAGAGGAGACAGTCTTACCACGTCCTTGATCGTAGGTGAAAACATTTATTCTTTCACCATTAAGTGTGTTGTTAATTGTAGGTTTGTTGTGAGTGTCCTTTATCAAGTTGAAGAAGTTTCTTTATATTCCTAGTTAACTGAGGATTTTTATTATGAATGGATTCTGAATTTTGTCAATTGTTTCCATATCTATTGAGATGATTATATTTTTGTTAGTATAGTTGTTAGTCTGCTGAATATTGAATCGGTCTTGCGTTTTGGGGATAAACTCACTTTGTCCTAAGGTATTATCTTTTTTCTATACCACTGAATGTTATTTGCTAGAATTTTGTATAATTTGAAAACATAGTTTATATCAGTGGGGACACTTTTGCTCCCCAGGAGACATTTGGCATTGTCTAAAGACATGTTTGTTTTACAGCTAGGAGGACAGGGAGGATTTGCTACTGGCATCTAGTGGGTAGAGGCTAGGGATGCTGCTATATTGCACAGGAAATCTTCCTCACAACAAAAGAAATTATTTGGCTCCAAATGTCAATAGTGGCAAGTTTGAGAAATTCTGCTTTATAGGATTTAAAATCTCTTAAATTTGCTCACATTTGTTTTATGGCCTAGAATATGACTATCTTGGTGAATGTTCAATGTACACAAAAAAAAAAAGTGCCTTCTCTTGATTAGGGAAGACTATTGTATACCTGTCAATTAGGTAACTTTGGTGTTGTTCCAATCTCCTATATTCCTACTGAATTTTTATCTACTTGTTTGCTTTGCTGAGAGAAGAGTGTGGCCATCTCCAGCTGTAACTGTTAAGTTTTTACTTCTTTCAGTTCTATCAGTTTTTGCTTCGTGTATTATGAAACTATGTAGTTAAGTACATTCAGGTTTTTATAAATTCTTGAAAAATGGACCTCTTTATCATACATGATATTACTCTTATTCCTTGTAATATTTCCTATTGTAAAGTCTATTCTTTTTATATTAATATAGTTATTCCAGCTTTCTGTTGATTGGTGTTTCTGTGCTGTATTTTTTCATCCTTTAATTTTTAATTTTAACCTATCTGTGTCTCTGTATTTAAAGTGTGCAGTTGGGACTTTCTTTAATTCATATTGACAATTTCTGTCTCTTAATTAATGTGTTTAGAGCATTACATTTAATGTGATTATTGTTATGGTAGATTTAAATCTACCATATCACTAGTTGTTTTCTATTGATCCCATGTGTTCTTTACTTCTTTTTCTTCTTTTCCTATCTTTGGATTAATTAAAAAAATTTTTATGATTCCATTTTATCTCTATTATTGGTATTGTTGTTCCCCTTAAATTTTTTAGTACTTGTTCTGAGGTTTACAATTTACATCTTTAACTTATCAGTCTACCTTCAAGTATTTTTATACCATTTCACCTATAGTGTAAGAACCTTACAATACATACTATATTTACTCCTTCCCATTTATTATGTTTTTGTTATCATCCATTTTACGTCTGTAGATAACCTCATAATACATTGTTATTAGTTTTGCTTTAGGAAGCTATATAATCTATATAAGTGATTAAAAGTGAGAAAAAAATCTTTTATATATACCTTTATTTTTCCATTTCCAGTGCTGTTTATTTATTGGTATAACTCCAAATTCCATTTGGTATCTTAAGCATTCTGTCTAAAGAACTTCCTTTCACTTTTCTTGTGTCATAGGTTTGTTGGCTTCATAGCTGTCCCCCAGCACCCGGTCACCTCCTGCATGCTTCTGCCACAGCAGGGACCTTTCTCTAATTTCTGCTCCCAGTCTTTCCCAGGAGCACCTGATGGAGGCCCATGGACAGGAGTTTATGAGCAAATGTGGACTCCCCTGTGTCTGGATTTCTATTAGTTCATGCTTGTCCTTTAAAAATTCATTAGAATTTTTAGCTCATTTCTTCTTACCCCTTCCTTTGTACTAAGGCCCCTTCTTTCTGCCATGTTTTGCCCAAGACAAAATACTTGTCTGTCCCTCTTAGATGAACTTGTCACTCTTTGCAACGCAGTTTACTTTGTTGCCTTGCATCAAGGAAAGTGATTAAGGAAAAGAATCCTGCATCAAGGAAAGTTGCATCAAGGAAAGCTACGATTTTGTAAATTATCTGGCATTTGTTTATTGATAGAGGAGAGCAACAGTCTTCTAGTTTTCTACATCCTCTTCTTCCTCTATTGAAATGGACCTCCTCTTTTCACCTCTTAAATAAATAAAGGTGGTAACTAGTTTTGGATTCGAAATGGCTCAAAGCATTTTGGAACTCCACTTTATGTGTATTTTAGGACGGAGCCAATATTGTCCTGTAGTATCTTCTGTTATCTTAGTTGCTTATTATTCCGAAGGAAATGTGTCCTTGGAGTTTTGGATTTTTAGAGATTATTTAGCAAGACCCCAAAGGGTCTATTTCTACATAAGATTTTATTTCTAGAATCATTTCCCAGAAAGCAGTGATTGTGAAAATGCTATAAATTCCATGGCTCAAGATTAGGAGGTGTTTGGAGGTGATGGCATAGAATGAGATTAACCTTGTGATTTGCCTAAATTCCTATCCATTACATTGTATTTTAATATGGTACTATGTACTAAAATATAGCATATTTTAATCTGTATAAACTTTGTACATCGGATTAATAGCCAACTAATCTGTGGAACAAATTTATCATTCCCTGTTCATATGTATTCAAGTAATTTAAATACACATACTTGGTAAAAGTAATTTAAATCCATTAAAAGAACAATAGTTATTTTTAATTCCTTCAAACCCAGACTACATACAAAAACCAAAATTTCAGGATTCTTTTAAAATACGTATATATTATTATATCAGAATTAAAGTCAGCTTTTGTATAATGAAAGCTGCCTTCCAGATGTATGGAATGTAATATAGCAATTCAAATATAAAGAATAATGCCCACGAAATAATGTCATCTTCATTTATGCTAGGATGAAAAGTTGTGAAGAAATTTAATATTGTATATGGATTAATATAAAAAGAAACTTGAGTGATAGAGCACTCAAACTGAGTTTTTCATGTAGTGTGCTCATATGTTAGCCCTTAAAAAGATGTGAATCATATTGAATCCTAGCAACTATGAGTGATGAAGTGTAGTTTACCAAGTTAGGCACCCCATGGAAATGCTATTCATGTAGCACTACCTAATGAGTGTGCATTTAAGCCATCTTTTAAAGAAAATATATACATTTTTTGTGGACAGACAGGTCTTTATTATTTTACTTTTCAGAATTTTCCACCATGAAAAAATTGATATAATTAGGAAATTAACATCTGATTTAAATCCATTTCTGGGGGTGCCTGGGTGGCTCAGTTGGTTAAGCGACTGCCTTCAGCTCAGGTCATGATCCTGGAGTCCCTGGATCGAGTCCCACATCAGGCTCCCTGCTCGGCAGAGAGTCTGCTTCTCCCTCTGACCCTCCCTCCTCTCATGCTCTCTCTCTCTATCTCATTCTCTCTCTCAAATAAATAAATAAAATCTTAAAATATAAATCCATTTCTGGGATGCCTGGGTGGCTCGGTCAGTTAAGTGTTTAACTCTTGATTTCGGCTCAGGTCATGATCTCAGGGTTGTGAGATTGAGCCCCGTGTTGGGTTCCACACTCAGCAGGGAGTCTGCTTGAGATTCTCAGCCTCTCCCTCAGCCCCTCCCACCCTCTAAAATAAATAAATAAAATATCTTAAAAAAAAATAAATCCATTTCCAAGAATAGAAGAAAATAAACGAAGTTAATTATGAAGTTACAAGCCATATCAATGAGCTCTCTTTGGAGTTTGAGGAGTTTAGCATTTGGGTCAGAGTAATTCGAGAAATATTTATTTGCCAGGCACAGATCAGGTACTTCATTGGCTGCAATAGATAGTGTCTGCTCTCAAGTGGCTTCCAGTCTGGTAAGGGGATGAAGTAAATTTAGCACAAATGCAATAAAACAAAGCTACTAGTATAAGAGCTGCAAGAGGCATGCACAAGCATTCAGAATGCCCAGAGGTCTCCCATGCAGCCAAAGGAAGAACAGGAATATGGAGATCAGTGAAGGAAGAAAATAAAAGAATCCACTCTTCTCAGTCCCATGATACTCTTCACGAGATTAGGGCCTCAAAACTGAGCTGTTCCCGTTTTCTTTAAGAACATGGAATTCCATGTGTGATTCACTTATATCTCTCCAGCTCTCATTTTTCCCATTAGTAATTACCTTTCTATTTTGTTGCTCATATGAATATGCTTTATTTTTTTTTAAGATTTTTTATTTATTTGACAGAGAGAGATAGTGAGAGCAGGAACACAAGCAGGGGGAGTGGGAGAGGGAGAAGCAGGCTTCCCGCTGAGCAGGGAGCCCGACGCGGGGCTCAGTCCCAGGATCCTGGGATCATGACCTGAGCCGAAGGCAGATGCTCAATGACTGAGCCACCCAGGCGCCCCTGAATACGCTTTTTAAAACCATGGTATTTTAGAACTATTATTATTTTGTTTTTCTGTGTATTTGTCTTATATTATTTTTCAGGATTTTAAGATTTTAGTAATTTTGTGAAAAGCCATAACTTTATTAAATCTGTAGCCACAGATAATCCAGGGGAGCGTTCAAGGCAACATCTATAGTGTAAGAACCTCACACTATATTTACTCATTCCCATTTATTATGCTATTGTTATCATTCATTTTACTTCTGTAGATAACCTCATAATACATTGTTACTAGTTTTGCTTTAGGAAGCTATATAATCTATATGAGATTAAAAGTGAAAAAAAAATCTTTTATATGTACCTTTATTTTTTTTTTCCATTTCCAGTGCTGTTTATTTATTTGTATGACTCCAGATTCCATTTGGTATCTTAAGCATTCTGTCTAAAGAACTTCCTTTTTTGGGCGCCTGGGTGGCTCCGTTGGTTAAGTGACTGCCTTCGGCTCAGGTCATGATCCTGGAGTCCCTGGCTCGAGTCCCGCATCGGGCTCCCTGCTCAGCAGGGAGTCTGCTTCTCCCTCTGACCCTCCCCCATCTCATGTGCTCTCTCTCTCTCTCTCATTCTCTCTCTCAAATAAATAAATAAAATCTTTAAAAATAAAAAAATATTAAAAAAAACTTCCTTTTTCTACTTTCCTGTTTTTTGGCTTCAACAGTTAACCTAACAATAAATAGCTTAGGTCACAACAGAATTCAAGACACAGTAAGCTGAAGCCTGAGCTCAGAGCTAGGATATAGCAAGAATTAAGAAAAGTGTGAGGAGTACAAAAACAAGTAAAGGAATAAAAATGTAATTCAAGGCAATTGTGACATATTTATTTCACGCCTTGAATGGACTCACTTATTTAGATTTTGTTGCATATTTATTTATATTTTGTTTTCTCTATTAGTTTACCATTATAAAAAAAAATTAGTAAATTATGCATCCCTAAGGAGGAGACATGTCAGAACTAAGCCCTGTCCAGAGTTCTTACTAACTTGGTTGACCTAAAGATATAAGCAAAGGAATGAAATTATGTTGGGAATAAGAGTTTACTAAATAAATCACCCAATTTTAATAGCATTGTATGGTGACACAGGGTAGCTACGCTTGTGGTGAACAGAGCATAATGTATAGAGAAGTTGAATCGCTATGTTATACACCTGAAACCAATGTAACATTATGTGTCAACTATACTCAAATAAAATTTTTTAAAAATATGCATCATCCAGAATGGCCAGAAATTTCAACATGAATAATTATGAGAGAGAATCCATTGAAACTAGAGGTTTAGTAAGTGGGGAAGGGGTATTGGGGTATCTTTGGCTTTCAAGAGCTTTCTAAAAAGTCAGAGGCACTACATGGTGCTTTTCATCTCAGATAAGCCTGGCTGTCCAGCACACAATCACTACTAACAGCAATCAGAACTGCATAAAATCCTTTGGAGATAAATGATCTCTTCACTAAGATTCCTCTCTGGGAATGTGAAAAGATGGGGTCTAAACCCAAAAACCAATCCATAAATTTTGGAGCTGTAAGTCTGAGGTCAAAAGGCATAAATCTTAGAAAACAAATTTCCTTTGCTCCAAGGCTATCAGTCTCTCTCACTCCAGTTATAAGCAAAACATAATTATGGCAGAAGACAGAATGATCAGTTCAAGCTGACCATGGTGAAGGTTAGAGGAGGAGCATATCTAAGTTCAGCTTTATATAATAATAGTCTGCCTCTTACATTTTTACTTAGTTCCTCAATAGAATAATGATTATGCAGCTGAGTATTTTGAAATAATTATTTCTAGTAGAAGCTTTGCCCAAGTTTTACCTACACATAAGCAGAAGACTGCTTCCTTATGCCTTCTCAGTTTACCTGGTGTAGTCTCAGTTTATACCCCTTTCATTCTCAAAATGTAGTTGGGTGAAAATATAAAGCCACAAGTCACCCTGCTAATGAGCCACTCCTCAAGAGATAGCTCCTCCCTACAGGGGAAACTACTAGCTAAATATACCCACAGATAGTATTAAGTACTGCTAAAAAGTAAACATCATACATTTTTAAATCACATTAAATGAACTAATGCAAAAAAAGCATGATATAAGTAAAGAGATAAAGCTTCACACCTGTATGCTCCAATGTTTTTTCAAACTGAAGTGCCTATGGGACTTAAAAATGCAGTGTGACAAAAAGGGAACGAAATAGATAAGATGTGCAAATGAGACAACCATTACAAAAAAGGGTGGAGGAGCAAGGAGAAGATAGATCTTACTGAACAGAGCCGACAGACACACTCAGCATTCCTGTCCCAGAATGACACAGAACCCTCAGCAAATAATTTCATGAGAAAGGCAAAGGAGCCTTTTTCCAGCTGACAGACTTTCTCTTCACAATGAGGGTGTGCTTCTGTTGGACTTTGTCTATACTTGGTAATTTTTTATTAATAAACCATGTCCAGTAATTTATGCTGTACCAAGAAAGGCTCTTGTTGGAAGAGCAGCCTTAGCCTCCAGATTTGGGTCTAATACCCAATGTAGCAAAGTCTCTTGGGTAAAGTTTTAAGAGCAATTAGAGCTAATTAAAAAGACAGGCTTGTCAGCACCTGAACAATGTGGAAAAAAAAGAGCCAGTGACTTGGCTTTTGATTTTGAGCTGCACCCAAGTTAAAGCTGAATACAATTGTTTTTTCAGAAGTGAGTGTGTCGGGGGTGGGGGGGGAGGTGGTTATGTGAATGAGGTGAGAGGGTTCATAATCACAGATACCAGATCAGCTTTGGAATAAAAGTGAAAGGCTTTCTTAGCTGCTTTCAAAACCTCTAAAAATAGCCTGATGTCTCTGCCAAAGCTAATATAGACAGGATTCCCATGGAAACCCTCTGGGCTAGAAGGGGCGGGGTATTATTTTTTCACCAGTTATTGGTTGAATACATCTGTCCATTAACACATCACTCTTCCTCATAACGTAGGACCATATCTGTTGTCAAAACTGATGAACCAAACCCTAAAGGTACCCACTTTTCCTGGTCTACTTATCTAATGAGGGCAAAAAAGTACAGCGGGACTATACTTAATAGAAAATTTTCACAAGGAAAGCTAAACCGAAAAAAAAAAAAAAACGCATGTCACCTTGTTCACATTTTGTGCTTATGCTTTTAGTTTTCACAACTAGTTTCTAATTCCTAGTTTGAGTCCATGGTCATGGCCAGATTTTATTATATCATTTGTCCCATATATTTATCTGTGATAAGGCCACCTTCCTTTACATTTTTCTCTTTTGGGGGGGGTCCCATTTCTGGATATATTTGTTAATTCTGAGAAACTAAGAAGAATGAAAGGATAGAAGGTAAGCCTCAATTTGATTGTGAAGTTAGCCCTTGGGCAGTCTTATTTTCTTCACTTTCAGACAGAAGGTAAAAATTTAAGAAAATACTAAGAGCCAGGAATGATCAACTTATTTGTCTCTTTTCTCTTAGAATTATAGCACCTTTGGGAAAAGAAATTTAACAAAATAAACAGGTATAATCGCTATCATTTACAGATACTGAGATCAAAAGAACTTGAATATTTTAAAGATTACAAAAAACAAGAGTATAGTAAAATTATAAAGGTATTTTCCACATAGGCTTAATAGATAAAATTTATGACTAATTTAATGACTAATTGACAGTCATTTAAAAAAATTCTACAACCTCATTCTTTCATCTTTTCCTCTTTAGCCTAATAGGGTATATTTTCTAAGCCACATTATGAAAAAATAATTAATGGATGTACATTAGTTCTTAATATCCAAAATACATCCATATAAATCAGATTTAATCATCACAAATATTAACATAAAGGTTAAAAGGTCATAATTTTTCATAGTTTTTCCAGAATTATTAAATAATACATATTCATCATATGTCATTTCATTTCTTTATGTGGTTAATTTTTTTTAAAGATCTTATTTATTTGTTAGAGAGAGCATAAGTGGGGGAGCAGCAGGGCAGAGGGAGAAACAGGCTCCCCACTGAGCAGGGGGCCCAATGCAGGACTCAATCCCAGGACCATGGGATCATGACCTGAGCCAAAGGCACACTTAACCGACTGAGCCACCCAGGTGTCCCTTTAAAAGACATCTTTTCAATAAATAACTGCAATATGCATATTTTCTTGCTTAGTATTTATATCTTTAAATAAAGATTGGGAAAGGAATACAATAATCTAAAATATTACAGCTCAGTATCCCTAAGTATTTGGTGAAACTTCATTTTAGGATATTCTTAGCCCCAGTAACAGTAGTGGCAGTTGGAAACAGACCTTTGATAAGCAGGGGTCACTGAGATTTCTAGATAGTATCTGGAAGTGCCCAAGGCCAGGTGCTGAAAAGGCCTGGTTTTCCTCCTCTGATCACAGTGGCCGGGAGGCCTGTGCAGAGGAATCTGCGGGTTCCACACATACCCTCTTCATCACTAGAATGGGCTTGGGGCATGTCCAGAAAATATTTTCATTATTCCCAGCCCCACCTGCAGGAGATATTCACTATTAGCCAGAGAGAACCCCACTGGAGGGGTCCAGTCAATCAAAAATATCTGTTGGCATTCTATATATGGAGAATTCATAAAATCACATCAAATGTTTGGGGGGGGAATAAAGAATAGGATATCATAGTCAGCAAAGAATGCTGGTGTGTGTGTGTGTGTGTGTGTGTGTGTAACTTTACAGATTTAAAAATATTAGTGCATGGTTTTAATTTTGTAAGAATGCATTAAGAGGTGAGGAGGGAAAGCACAGTGTAAAAACCATAAGCCCACAGCGTTGTCATTAAATAGCTGGGTGGGTGGTCTTACAATGTTATTTTTTTAAATATGTTTTTAATTTGGACCCTCCACATCTTTTGACTGAAAAGATGACACATTTAATGGTGTGATATCAGATCATTTATCATTTTAATCAGACATTAGCTTTCACAATAGTCAAATAGCCCTTGACACTGAAGGATTTTGTAAACATCAGGAACAAAAGGCAGTGTAGTATGGCCAAAAATGTGATACGATTGGAATCTATAAGATAAATTTTATTTAGATTAATATCCAAAGTTGGACAGCTTTTCCTAGGTACTAGAATAAACACAACCTATTGTCTAAATAATACAAGGACAGCACTGTGTTGTGATTAAATGAGTAAGTAATACTACACATTGTTTGCTACTGTTTGAACAAGTTACATTTACTGCTGTGTCTCAAGAATTAAGTAAAAATGTATTACATCCATCCATATCAGTTAAATTTTCTTTTTAAGCTTTCTGCTAAATTGGCCTATCATTGTCATTTAAATCTGATTTAAGCATTTAATCTCATCTTCCCCAGATATAAAACATTTTAATAGTGCTTGTAGTAAACACAGAAAAAGCCCTACACAATTATATTAAGCTATTATCTAGAATCAGATTCATTTTTATATAACAATAATAAATGGTAGATTTTAGTTATCTGTTAACTGTAAGTAACATAATACATACATCACTACTTATTGCAAACATAAAAGTTCTCTTTCATATAAAGATATATCTTCTTATTTATTTTTCTGAAAAAGTGCTAGTGCCCAGGGCCCTTGGTGTGTCACTTCACAACACATTGAACAATATTAACAAACCATATATTAATTATTTTTTAAACAGAAGTAATAGCCCCACAGGCAGGATGTGTTGGCCTTAAAGGGATGAGTTATCATAAACACTATCTGTGTAGACATTTGAAAGAAACAGCGTGGGAGTTAAAATTACAGGTTCAAGAATCTATTTTTCATCTCTCTCCCACACATATACTCATCTCCTGTCATATTCTTTCCTAAAAGTTTGCAAATTTCCAGTGTTTCTTAATAAACCCTTCCTTTAAATAAATGCATAAAATGTCAGTTATAAGTCATGCTTGGTGCCCTTTATTGTCTTGTATAAAGATTCTTCATATCTGAATGCTTATCACATAAATTCTTACAATTCTAATGCTTTAGTACAGAATAAATTATGTTATCAGAGGAAAGGTGTTCATTTCAGGTCTGAGACCTCTACTGTAATTTCTGTCACAAAAGGAAGACCCCAACTTGTGCTTTCTCCGAATTCTATGATATTCTAGTTAAGGTTTGGCAAGTAAAGAGAGAGAAAGCCTAAAGGGGAGGGAGATGCATGGAGGACATTTTTAATGCTTCATGTTTCTAAGTAGTCCCTTGAGGGGTAATCATGTGCTATTGTGGCAAGAGCAAAACATTTGGAGGACAAAAAAGAAACCTGAACTGAGTTCTGGCTCCACCATTTTCTTGTCCTATGTCCTTGGGAAAGTAATTTCTCTCTTTGCACCTTAATCTCCATCGCACTATGCAGCACTAATCAATATAGGGTTTAGGGGCAGATCAAAAGCTTGTTTTTGTAAAATGACCCTAAACTCAAAGTTACTATAGAAATATAAGGTCTAATGATCATTATTTTGATGATACCTAACTAGAAGAATAGAAAATCTAAGTAAGCCAAGTCACTAGAAAGGCTGTATTTGCCAAGGTCATGCTCAGAGCACTAAGCAAATGTTGTGAATATGTGACATCTAATCATGAAGAAACACCTTGCTAGTGTAATTGGAAAATTTGTATGAATTAAAAATTGCATTCATTTAGAATGACAAAAACAAAAATAAAAACAAACAAAACACTGTATGAGACTTTATTAGGATATATTCCTCTAACTAGAAATTGGTGTTTGGTATCAGGTAAGATGAAAAAAACATAAACCATTTGCTGTGATAAATACATCTTAAGCATCTACTTTGTGCCAACTACTATACTAGTTGCTAAGGATACTGTGGTGAGCCAGACAAGCACAATTTCTCATCTCTTGGAGTTTATATTCTAGTTGGAGGTGGTGGGGAGAGGCATGCAATCATCAATAAGTAAGAAGAATACCAAGTCAAGGGCTGTGGAGAAAACTAAAAACAGAGCAGTAAGTGAGAATGTCTGCTATCTCCTTTCCACTAGGTGATTAGGAAAGTCCCTTCTGATGAGGGGATATTTAAGCTGAAGTCTCAATGACCAAAACTAAGCCAGCCCTGTGAAGACTTGAGTATGAGTGTTCCATGAAGAAGGACTAGTTAGTATAAAAAAACGCCCTAAGATTGGAGTGAGCTAGATGCGCTTGAGGGTCAGTGTAGCTGAAATGTACTGGTCAAGGTGGAAGTGGACTAAGATACTGAGAGGTAGAAGACAGCTCATATCTACCTTCCCATACCACTTGTAAGGAGTTTGGGTTGTATTATATGATTATATTGTATGCATTGTGTTGCATTTGGATTGTACTATATGATGAGTTGTCACTGGAGAGTTTTAAGCAAGAGAATGACTTGATACGATTAGCACATAAAAAACATATACTGTATGGATAGTAGACTATAAGAGGCAAAAATAAAAGCCAGAAAACCCATTAGGAGATTACTGAATTGTCAGAAAGAAACCATAGTGGCTTGGGGCACCTGGGTGGCTCAGCTGGTTGAGCATCTGACTCTTGATTTCGGCTCAGGACATGATCTCAGAGTCATGAGATGAAGCCCTGCAGCAGGCTCCATGCTCAGCAGAGTCTGCTTGGGATTCTCTCTCCCTCTCTCTCTGTCCCTTCCCCTGCTCACTCTAAATAAATAAATAAATAAAAATCTTTAAAAAAAGAGATATAGACCATAGTGGCTTAAACTAGTATATTAACTACTAATAAAATCATTTTTTATTCATTCATTCATTCAATGGCCTTTACATGCCAAATCCTCTTCTAGGCATCAGGCTTGCAGCAAAAATCAAAAGCAAAGAATCTTCCCTCCTTTATGTAGCTTATATTCAGTGATGAATATAGACAATCAAGGAGAATGATGGGTGGTGAGACTACTTTAGATAGTTTGGTCAATGAAGACTTCTGATCAGTCATAAATGATGTGCGGGAGCAAGCATTGCAATTGTCTAGAGGAAGGAGGACTCAGGCAGAGGGTAGCAAGAAGAACCTAGAACGGGAATGTGCTTGGAGAATTGCAACAACAGCAGTATGGCTGCAGCACAATTGGGTAGGAGGCATGTGGCAAGAGTTGGGGTCTGGAGGCTAGCTAGGCCAAGATCATACAGGGTTGGCTAGACATGGTAAAGACTTGGGTTTTGTTCTAGATTTTATGAAAATCCAATTGTACTACTAGGCATTTACACAAAGGATACAAAAATACTGATTTGAGGGGACATATGTACCCAGATGTTTATAGCAGCATTATCAATAATAGCCAAATTATGGAAGGAGCCTAAATGTCTATCGACTGATGAATGGATAAAGAAGATTGTGTGTGTGTGTGTGTGTGTGTGTGTGTGTGTGTGTGTGTGTGTACACACAATGGGATATTACTCAGCCATCAAAAAGAATGAAATCTTGCCATTTGCAATGACATGGATGGAGGTAGAATGTATTATGCTAAGCAAAATAAGTCAGTCAGAGAAAGACATCTGGGTTGAATGCTGCAAAGAGGTTGAATACAAAGAGACCAAAGAATTGACTTTTGAATTTGGCCACATTGCAGCAGCTGGGGAAGAGCCTTCTTGGTGGAGGCCAGCTGGAATGGATGGAAAAGAGAAAAGGGATGAAAAAGGGGAAATAACCGCTGATAGCTCCTTTGAGAAATTTTGCTTCGAAGGCGAGGTGGGGCACAGGAGCCAGACTCAGGTAGTGATTTTTGTTGTTTTTTTTTATTTGTTTTTTGTTTCGTTTTGTGGTAGAGCAGCTTTGTTTTCTGATGTGATGGTTCTAGTACAGAGGGAGAAATTGATGTACAGGAGACAGAGGATAATTACTAGAGCAAAGTCTCTTAGAGAAGATGGGATCTGTGGCCTAAGTGGAAAAGAGGTGAACCTTGGAAAGGAGGTGGAACTCTTCATCCAAAATAATTAGAGGGCAGGCAAGATAGAGTGGGTACAAATGAGTGCCCCAGTCATCATATCACAGTCTAGTTCATGAAATTTGTGGGTTTCTTTGTAGCCGCCTTATTTTTTAAAAAGTTGTGTGTGTGTATGCACGTGTGTGTAATTTCTTTCAGTTGTAAAAGCCAACTTTTGGTTCCTTTTCATCATGTCCCAATATGGGACCATCCCGCATGATTTACATTTATAAATTTCACTGTCTGCTTCACTGCTGGAGCAATGTGTTGGGTTTCAGCCAAAAATCCTTGCAGTGGAGGAGAGGAAAGCATTTCATCATGGAATGGATGATGAAAAGAATCACTTTGCAAATAGCCAGTCTCCCTATCTTTGGCCCCAGCCAGGAACTCCCCCAAATACTCCTCTTTGCCCAAATGCTTTTCTTTGCCTATTTCTACTTATATAGTGATCAGAAAAGGATGAACTACCAGTAGAAGAGCAGAAGAGAATAAGATAATTTTAAAGTAGAACAGAGATACTATGACATGCTAACTCATGGATAGAGATCAAATGCATATATTCTCAATTTTGTTCAGTGATCAGAAAAGGATGAACTACCGGAAGAGCAAAAGAGAGTAAAATAATTTTAAAGTAGAACAGAGATACTGTGGCTTGCTAACTCATGGATAGATATCAACTGCATATATTCTCAATTTTGTTCATCTCTTCAAAAGTGATTTTGGAGTTTTGAAAGTAAGATGGGAAAATAAATATATCAATGACATAATGTTTAATGCTACATACATAATAAAAATACAGCCTTGAAGGCAACACTGGGGGTTGTTTGATAGAATTATAAAGTAGGAAATTAATCTAAGCATGATCAAATGCAAAATCATGTATATAATCACAAAATATACAAACCTCTCAGTATTTTTCAGGTCTTAGAATCATGTGGGGAGCTTTTAAATAAAATGCGTAAGCTTCACCTCAGATCATTAAATCAGAATCTCTGGAAAGGGATCTAAGCATCCATTTTTAAAACTTCCTAGATATTCCATGTGCAGTCGAGAACCATTAGTCTGATCATTGAGAATGTCTTGTAAAAATGCACAGAACTGTATCATAAACTCCTGTTCTGGTCATTGTGAACTGCCCACTACTGACATATAGAAGGAAAAAATCCACTAAAATGCAATTCTACATCTTCAGAAACTTTTTACTTCATAGCTTGGTCTAAAAACAGTTTATATAAAGGACTAGAAGCAAAAAATGACTGTTTTTTCTTGATTTGTCTCAAGATGGGGATATAGAATAAAAAGTTCAAAGACTTAGGTGATGCAAAGGACTCAACAGCTGTTAATTCGATTGAAGTGGGAATTCAGCGTACTCTTGAAGAACTATTTTTAGGCACTGTGCTGATAGGTGATACCTTCTATCACACCCTCCTGCAGACAGCTTGCCTAGAGTAGACAATCCTGTAAATCTATACACAGAGCCAATAGCATGGAAGCCCTCTCAATACAATCTCAAGGAAGAGCTTGAGAAAGGTTAAATGGAAGGTATGGTTTAAAAATGGATTTTAATGGCCCATTTGACTGAAATTTCTTTTCAAGAGAAACAAATTCTAGGAAACATTGGCAGTTATATTAGGTGAAATCATTCTATTATCAATAGTCTAAAAATAGAAACAATGGGAACATAGAAAGAGGCAGAGGGATGAGTAGTTCTATTCTCCAGATGACTGGAAAGTATTACCACAGAAGACATCCAGAGACTCCTCACCTCCTCTTCTGCTTTTGTACTAAAGACATTAAAGCATCAGTAGATGATTGTGAAACATTTCTATGTTGTCTGAGGAAGAAGAATGAAGAAGAAGTAGATTTATTTCAGGGGTTTGAAAGGAATGAAATATAATGAAACTAAGTATTATAATCTTTGAAGGGAATAATATATGACACTAAATATAAAATGCAGAACAGTTGGATTTGTTTTTAAAAACGAAGACAACCTGAATTATTTTTAAACCAAGAACACTTAGTGTGAAATCAATAATTATTTCAAGTAGAGAGGAACCATTATTCATACATGTGGGTCAGTTCCATTTTCTTATACTTCTAAGGTGCTCTTACTGCATGTGAACTTAGGTACTACAACTCCCTGTCTGTCATTGAGATTCATTTAGTACTTCCAGGTGAATATCATAGGATAAACTCAAAAACTAAAAATAGGTACCTTAGAACTACTTTGTGCATGCAATCATAAATTAGTAGTATTAGCCCCTACAGAGCAAAGCTTTGCTCTTGTAGTTAACAATACTGTTTTGTGGTGTAAAAATTTATTGAGAGAGTAGATCTCATGTTAAGTGTTCTTACTACACTAAAATAGTTTTTAAATAAATGTGCAACTACAGAAAAGATTCCTGTATTCATCTATTCATCCACAAACTTTTATTGTTTACTAATGTGCCAAACATTGTATCAGGCATTCAGCATATAAATAAATACGAAATCTCCTTAGCTTTCAAAGCAACCTAAGTCTAGAAGTGGGATGTGGGAGGGTGGTTATATCAAAGATAGACAAGAAATCAGATGCACTGAGAGAAGTTCTTGCACTTCTAGAATAGGAGGCAGATAAAGGAGTGGGCAGCCTTTCTGGAAAGGTGAGCGGGAAATGAGAGACTGAAAAAAAGTGGAAAAAAAAAAAAAAGGCTTTACTGCATGAATGCAAGTTTATGTGTGGCCAGGAAGGAGGGATTATTGGGGGGACTGTGACAGGAGCAGATCTCAAAAGGTGAGTAGGATTCAAGGCTCAGACAAGATGGACATGTATTCATTTATTCTAACTCAAAAAAATATATATATATATATATACTTTCACTTGAATTAAACTTACTCTTTTTGAATAAAGGGCTTGAAAAATGTGATGTTTAACCCATCCGGAAACTTAAGTAGTTTTTAGTTTTAAAAATGGCTGCTGATGGCAATATGATTTATACATAAGGACTTTTTTTTATCAGACTTCATTAAAACAGGGTTCTATGATTTTGATAACAGATTTATTTAATAGTTCCTGTGATCTGAGAAGCTGGGGAGGCAAGTACAAGGGAGTAGAGGATGGGATCTACGGACAGTGAATTTATGGATACGGAACAAGGACTTTGAGAATCCCTGAACTATTTGTATGCAAAACGCGCGCGCGTGCGTGTGCGTGTGTGTGTGTGTGTGTGTGTGTGTGTGTGTGTGTGTGTGTATTTTTTTCTGGGGAAGTAGTCTTTACTTTTCAACAAATTCTAAAATGATTCACAGCTCCAAAAAAATTAAGATTTTTTGCTTTAAAATAAGAAATTATTTTATATATCTTCTGATACAGACTTTTGGTCAATTCGGTATTATTATTCTGAGTTTATGAAAAATATTGCTTTATGAAATTTGGCCCTATAAGTTAGTGAATTATATATCTTGAGATAGCTTATCTTTGATAAACACTTAAATTTTTAAAAATAGTGTATATATTTTAAAATACTTACTGCAAAAAATACATCGTTACAAAGATTATACACAAAATTACAATGTAGGCCTTAATTTATAACTGGCCATTACAGTAGCCTACTTTATTACAAAGTGCAATGAGGAAAGTCTTAAGGCTAATTGTTGAAAAAGATAATAATTTACAAATTTTAGAAAGTGGACACCAGTCTATAACATTTGTTCATTGTGTGTTGTAAATTGTAAAGTGATTCTACATACTAAGTAGTGAAAGTCCTTGTTTATCTTAGTAAAATAAATGGGCTTTGTAGAAGTGAAAATTTCTACCATATTAATTGTTTCTTATGGGGTGAGAAGATAGTATTGCCTCTTTTTTTTTTTTTTTTCATTTTAGAAAGAGTGAGCATGAGCAGGGGAGGGGCAGAGGGAGAAGGAGAGAGACAACCCCAAGCAGACTACCCGCTGAGTGCAGAGCCTGACACAGGGCTCAATTCCACTATCCTGAGATAACGACCTGAGCCGAAATCAAGAGTTGGGCCCTTAACCGACTGAGCCACCCAGGTGCCCCAAAGACAATATTACTTTTAAAACAGACTTCACTGAACTACAACATTCAGAAAAAATAACAACAATGTGCTCCCTGCCCCATCCCCCAAAGAAACACCACTGAGAAATGTTCAGGTAGAGCTTTTTCCTAAGAACTCTGAAGCTACCCAGAAAGTTGTCTTTACTGAAAATATAACATTAGCACTCATCTGAATTGCGATGGGTTACTTTACAAGTATCAAAATTTTAAAACAGAACTAAATTGCCAAAGTATTTTTTATTTAGTGTCACAGATAATCTAGATTTTAGCATATCAGTGTTGTACTTTATAAAACACAATATTGAAATATCAATAAACAAAAGTAATAATATATAGAAACTATTAACTAGTCTCAATAATTTTAAATTTCAAATTAAGATTCTGTTTGAGGCTTTCTTTTATAGGTGAGAATTATATATTCTTTTTCTTAAAGATTTTATTTATTTATTTGGGAAAGAGAAAGCACGAGCAGGGGCAGAGGGAGAGGGAGAAGCAGACTCCCCTACTGAGCAGGGAGCCTGACACAGGGCTAGATCCCAGGACCTGACCCAAAGGCAGATGCTTAAGGGACTGAGCCACCCAGACACCCCATAGGTGAGAAATAAATATATATATATATTTTTAAGATTTTATTTATTTGACAGAGAGAGACAGCAAGAGAGGGAACACAAGCAGGGGGAGTGGGAGAGGGAGAAGCAGGCTTCCCACGAAGCAGGGAGCCCGATGCGGGGCTTGATTCCAGGACCCTGGGATCATGACCTGAGCCGAAAGCAGACGCCCAACAACTGAGCCACCCAGGCGCCCAAAATATATATATTTTAAAGGGAAAATTTTTTTTCTACTTCCCTAACAATCAAAATATTTGGCAAAATCAACATCAAACTTTCTAAAAAAAGCATATGGAAATGCAAAGGACCAAGAGTAACATCATCTAGTGGGTTTGCATTACAAAAACATAAGAACTATTATAAAATCATAACATTTAAGATAGTACAGTATTGGTGTAAGGATGGACAGCAAGAAATCAATAGAACAGAATAGTGTCCAGATACAGACCCACACATTACAGGTCCCCTAATTTATGAGAAAGATAACACTGTGGTGCAGCAAGAAAAGGATTTTTTTTTTCCAATGAAATCTGCAAGGTCAGTTGGATAGTCTTATGGAAAAAACAAATCTTGACACACACACACACACACACACACACACACACACACACACACACACCCTTATCACAACATACACAAAAATCGGTTCTAGATAAATTACAACCCTCAGGGTAAAAGTTTAAAAAAAAAAAAACTAGAATAAGGTTTGGCAAACTTTTCTTAAAGGGCCAGGTAGTAAATATTCTAGGCCTTGCAGATCATATGGTCTTTTTTGCAACTATTTTACTCTGCCATTGTCATATGAAAGCAGTCATAGACAACATGTAAGTGAATGAGCCTCTCTGTATTCCCAAAAAGAATTTATTTGCAAAAACAGATGGCAGTCTGGATTTAGCTTGCAGGCCATAGTTTTCTAAACCCTATTCTAGAACATCTCTCTGACCTTGCAGTAAGCAAAGATTTCTTAAACTGAACACGAAAGGTAGTAACAAAAAATAAAAATTTGATAAATTAGACTACATTAAAATTCTTAAATCTTTTTTTTAAGATATTATTTATTTATTTGACAGAGAGAAACACAGCAAGAGAGGGAACACAAGCAGGGGGAGTGGGAGAGGGAGAAGCAGGCTTCCCGCGGAGCAGGGAGCCCGATGCGGGGCTCGATCCCAGGACCCTGGGATCATGACCTGAGCCAAAGGCAGACGCTTAACCATCTGAGCCACTGAGGTGCCCCTAAAATTCTTAAATCTGTTCATCAAATGACACTGTTAAGATTTTGAAAACATACCACAGAGCAGAAGAAAACATTCAAAATATAGTCAACAAAGGATTTATATCCAAAATATATAAACACACACATACACACACATCCTACAGATTTTTTTAAACAGAGCCAAGCCAATGGAACAAAAGACAAGAAATTCTTGAATAAAAGTTTTACAAAAGAAACTCGACAAAAGAGAAAATCCAGATGGCCAATAAAGATATGAACTGTTCTCAGCCTCATTAGTTACCAGGAAGGTAAAAAAAATAAGTCTTCAATGACATCCTAATATGTACACACAAATGAAAAAGATGGGCAATGAGTGCTGTCGAGGATGTAGAACAGATGGAACTTTCCTATCCTGGTAGCAAGAGTGTAAATGGGTATAACACCTTTGGAAAATTGAATTGTCTACTTGAGGTAATCATGACTATTGCCTATGATCCAACAATTACATTCTTTGGTATAAAATCAACATGAATGCATCCATATGTTCACTAAAAGACATGTACCTGAATGTCTCTAGTGGCACTATCCATAATTGTCACAAACTGGAAACTACCCAATCCACATCAACAGAAAAACAAATACACGCATGATACTGTGAATAGCATTAAGAAAGATGTACAGTTACACACAAGGAAATACGTTGTATATTCACATAATATATTTTCACACTATATAACAAGAATAATCTACAACTACATGCAACAACATGGATGGCTCTCTCCCCAACTCCACCCTCCAAAAAAAAGAAGCCAGACACAAATAGAATACACATATGATTCCATTTGTGTGAAGTTCAAAAACAGGCAAAAGTTACCTGTTAGACTCGAAGATCATGTTTACCAGGGTGGGAGGGCATAGTAAGTGGAAGGGAAGGTTCCTGGAGGGCTAGTATTGATTCTTGAGCTAGGTACAGATTTCATAGATTTGTGCAGCTTGTGAAAATAATAACCTTACTTTTAAGCACACTGTTATATGTACATTTAACTCCACTGTAGTTTACTGCGCAGGGGCTTAAATCATTTGAAGAGGATTAGATTAGCATCAGGATAGATAAACATAATGCTTTCTGGCTCCCTGTTCCCTTCTCTGCTTCATGTTTATTTTGTTCTTCTTTAACTTCTACTTAATGTAAATTTGATTTGCAAAACTAACCCATATTCCATAAGTCCATGCTGGTAAAAATAAGTGATTGAATAAGTTAATAAATGGGAGAGAGAAGACAAATCTCCCATGCAAAAGAATTCAAGTAATTTATATAGGTACTTCACTCTCAAGGAGGTGGACTATGCCCCTGCCCCTTAAGGGTAAGTCTAGGCATAGTGGCTTCCTTCCAAAGAGTACAGTATGGAAAGGAAGGAAAAGAGTAACTTTACAGTATAGAAATCTGACAGATACTACCTTAGCCAGGTATTCAAGGTCAACATCATCACTGATAGGTTATACTGATAGTATGTACCCTCAACATGATGTGATAAGAATGATACTTTACCTCTATGGTTTTCTTCCAAAAACCTATAACCATGCTCTAATCATAGAAAAAAATATCAGACAAGTTCAAATTGAGGGACATTCCACAAAATACCTGACTGTATTCCCCAAAACTGTCAAGGCCATCAAAAACAAGGCAAGCCTGAGAACAGTCAGAGCCCAGAAGAGCCTAAGGAGATACAACATCTAAATATAACGTGTCTTGGATGGGATCATGGAAAAGGAAAAAGGATTTTAGGTAAAAATTAAGGAAATCTGCATGTAACATGGACTTTAATAATAATATGCCCATATTGGTTCATTAATTACAACAAATTTACTCTAGTAATGTAAGATGTTAACAGCAGGGGAAACAGTGCAGGTGTACTGGAACTCTGTATTATCTTTGCAACTTTTCTGTAAATCTAAAATTATTTCAAGGTAAAAGTTTTATTTAAAAAATATAATCCACATAATAAACACTAGGTTAAACTTAAACTACGGAATCAAGTTATTAACAATAAGAAAATACAAGAGTAGGAAACAATGACTGGTTTCATAATCCAATAGCCAGTTATAATGCAGTAACTATTCTATGCCTTCTTGACATGTTTGAATGTATTCCTAGTGCTTAAACTTTATGAACGTGAATTACTTTTGTTTACTTCAGCACATTAAGGTGGGAGCTTTACGAACTATAACTTACTCGGATATTTTAAGTTAAACTCTTTATATTAAACTTCAAGCAGAGTAGCTGAGTGATGAAATAGAGAATGTTTTTGTTAGTAATTACAGACTATTAAAAATAAATTTTCACTCAATTACACTCTTTCATCAAATATAATAGAAGCATCATAGAAAGTTGGAACTGAAAGGGACATTTAAGGGATTAGTTCAGCTCCTTAACTTTATATGAAATAACTGAGTGCCAGAGAGTCTGGGACTTGCCCAAGGTCATAATAAATTGGTGGGAGAGCTGGAATTCACTTATTCAGTTGAACAAGCATTTACTGATTATTTATTATATTTCAAGCACTGTGATAGGTGCTAGAAATATAAAAATGAGTAAGACTATCTTTCTGGAGGAGGAGGTGGGGGTGGGGAGAGGCGAGGAAATGAGTGGATGAATACAGTACAATGCGGAAGCAAGCTACTAGACATAGCACAGGGTGCCATGAAAATGAAGGAGCAGATCACCTGACACAGCTAGGTGTCACCTGAGCCTTTCAAAGGTAGGCCGGGTTTATACAGATGAGGAGGCTGAGACCTGATATTCCAAGCAAAGCTGATCACCTGAGCCCAAGGCAGAAAGGTGAAAAAATGTGTTGTGTCGGAAACTGCTGTCTGCCGTTACTGCAGAATAGTGCAGGCAAGGAGCAGCGACAGTTAAACTGAAAATGCCAGACCCTGGGGAAGGTTTTGTGCCGTTTAATGAGCCACGTCTTGTAAGAGAGGGGAAGTTACTGGAAGGTTCTGAATGTTAGGTTATTCAGATGGTTTTGTGGAGGACAGATCTGAGGACAAGACTAAGTCCTGGGAACTCTGTCAGAGAGGTTACTGCACTACTTGAGAGACGACACAGGGTAGGTCAGCTGGTTTAGGAAGGTGCTGGTTAATATGAAAAGGAGGTGTACTCAAGAAAGACTTAAAAAATGAGGGACGATTAATTGGATGGGTTGAGGCGAGTGGAGTGGGTGGATGGAGGTGCTGACCAACCCTAGTCTACACCACAGGTCTTTGGAATTTCAGATCTCAAGGAGTACATGTAAGCCCTGGGCTGTATTTATCCATTTGTACTCCACCCCAGGAAATAGCTCAGAATACCCACAAGTGAAGCAGTTTTTGATAAACATTGAAAAGAGAGCAAACAACACTAAAACTCATCTTAGGACAAAAGGCACCTTCTTGCCCTATATTCACATAATCAAGAGAGACCCCTGAGGTGATACTTTGCAGAGCAAAGAGGATTTGCTTCTAAGGTTTTTGTCTTCCCTCCTAGGCCACAGAGAGCTCACCCTAAATTTTAAGTATACCCCCAAAAGGGCACACCTTGAATTCCTGCCCTCATGCATCCCATGTTAGGCTTTGGTGACTGGATGATTGAGCTGACTATAAAGAGAGAGATTATGGGAAGAAAATCAGGACAAAAGATAATGAGTTCAGCTTTAAACAAGCTAAATTTAGGGGCACCTGGGTGGCTCAGATGGTTAGGCGTCTGCTTTCGGCTCAGGTTATGGTCCCAGGTTCCTGGGATCAAGCCCTGCTTCGGGCTCCCTGCTCAGCGGGGAGCCTGCTTCTCCCCCTCCCTCTGCCACTCCCCCTGCTCATGCTGTCTCTCTCTCTCTGTATCTGTGTCTCGAATGAATAAATTAAAAAAATCTTAAAAAATAAAAAATAAACAAGCTAAATTTAAAATGCCTGTGGAATATTCAGTTAGAGAAATTAAAAAGGCAATAGGATAATCTACTCTGAAACCTGGGGAAGACATAACAATCTGAGAGTCAAAGGTTATAATAAGAACAAAAATCATGAAAGTGGAGGCCATTTCTCAAGGATAAGAACAGTGGGAAGGATAGCAGGCCAAAGATGTAAGTTCACCAACATTTGGAATAGAAGTGAAGTCTTCAGTAAAAAGCTCAACAAAATAGTCAAAACTCTACCAGGAAACCTAAAGACTGTTGTATCCCAACAGCATAGGAGTGTGATAGTTTTCAGGAGATATCAGTGGTATTGAATAGAGAAGAGCCACTAAAAGCCATACCTAAAAAAAATCCGTTAAATTTGATGACTTCAGTGAGAGTTCTTTCAGTGGAATGATTGTTCTTAATTGCAGTTAGGTGGGTTAATGAGTATGTGGGTGATGAAAAAGTGGCGACTGCTTTTCTAGACTATTCCTTGGAGGTTTGGATGAACGTGAAAGGAGAAATACAAAAAAAAACATCTAGAGGCAGACCCACTCTAGAAAAGTGGAGACTCTTTTGTTACTTTATTTGGGATGAGATGTTTAGCATATTTGTAGGCTACAAAGAAGATGCCCACTAGCAAGGCAGGTGTTGTTGAGAGAGGGTAGGGAAAAGGCAGGGGAGACTGGGGTAAAAGACATACAGTAGGAGGAACTGCCATCCAACAGTTGAAGGAGGATTTCCTTCTCTATAAGGAAGGAAGCCAGCATAAATTAACATATAATCAAGTTTGTAGGAGTGTGTGTGTGTGTGTTTGTGTGTGTGTGTGTGTCTGTCTGTCTGTCTGTCTGTCTGCCTGTCCGTCCCAGAGAGGGTGGTAGGGCAGTAGGGAGATGAAGATCATGCTTGAAGACTGACTGTTACTTATTTATTCATATTTATTTTTTCTAGTAGGAGGTAGATTCATCTGCCGAGAATGAAGTTTAGTCCTACGAGAGCAGCGAGGGTTTGGATGAATTTTAAGGAGTGTAGGCAAGGGAATTACTAAGGATAAAAATAAAAAGATTAAACTGAGGCTAAGAGTGGGAGACTCTTAATGTTTGACAGCAACAATCTGCAAGCTTGTATGATTTTTTCAGTTATGTTCAACTAACAGAATTTTTTTAAAAGGCATTTATCAAATATCCCTTAATATATTCTTGGCATTGTGCATTGCTAGCATTACCTCAACCCCAGTATATGAGTATGTTTATTACCCCAATTTACAAGTTAAGTAACATCCCCAAGGTTGCACAGCTAGTAAAAAGGCAGAGAACAAGTCTGTCCAACTCCAAACCACATGTTGTTGGCCAACATGCTGTATTTTCTCCCAAAGATTTGGAGCTTTAAGAATTGATACAACATTTTGCCTAGCTTCAGGGAACTCCTAATCCACAAAAGAAGTTAGGACAATAAATAATCACAAGCAAATATGAAGGTTTGATATGCTCAGACAGCAGAGAAGAGGAGCCCATTGCTCTGAGCTTTAAGGAAGCCTTCTCAGGGAGCTGACACCTGAGCACTGAGCTGATCTCTGTCAATATTCACCAGGTGAACAGGGAGTCAGGGGCATTCCAGACACAAGGACGGTGTGTGCAAAAGCAAGGAGGCATGAGAAGCCATCACATTTTTGCTCAATGCACCTGGAACATAGAGTGACTCTTGGGTGAGGGGTGGGAGAGATGGGCGAGATATGGGCAAATATTAAGGGCATCATACCTACTGAGAGTTTACTTTGGTAATCAGCTGACTGACATGGAAGATTTTAAAAAAGAGAATAGCATCAGATTTCTTTATTATTGAAATATAATTGACATACAATGTTATATTAGTTTCAGGTGTACAATTGATTGGATAATTCTGTGTGTTACTCAGTGCTCATACAGTAAGTGTAGTCACCATCTGTCATCATACAATGTTATTACAATAGTACTGGCTATATTCCCTTTGCTGTAGTTATCTCTGTGACTTACTTATTTTATAACTGGAAGTTTGTACCTCTTAATCCCCTTCATCTGTTTTGCCCATCTCCCCACCCCCCTCCTCTCTGGCAACCACCAGCTTGTTCTCTGTTTTTAAGAGTCTGTTTGATTTTTTGTTTGTTTTGTCTTGTTTTTTATATTGCACATGTATATGAGTGAAATCATACGGTATTTATCTTTCTCTGTCTTACTTCACTTATTAGCAGTATACCCTCTAGGTTCATCCATGTTGTTGCTGATGGCAAGATTTCATTGTTTTTTATGACTTAGTAATATTCCAGTGTGTGTGTGTGTGTGTGTGTGTGTGTGTGTGTGTGTGTGTGTGTATCACATCTTCTTTATCCATTCATCTAGCAGTGGACACTTGGATTACTTCCCTATCTTGGTGATTGTAAATAATGCAACAATAAACATAAGGAGACATATGTCTTTTCAAGTTAGTGTTTTCATTTGGGGGGGTAAATACCCAGTAGTGGAATTACTGGATCATATGGTATTTCTGTTTTTATTTTTTGAGGAACCTCCACACTGCTTTCCACAGTGGCCGCACCAACTTACATTCCACCAACAGTGCACAATGGTTTCCCTTTCTTTACATCCTCACCAGCACTTATTATTTCTTGTCTTTTTGATATGTGAGGTGGTATCTCGTTGTGGTCTTGATTTGATGATGAGTGATATTGAGCATCTTTTCATGTGTCTGTTGGCCATCTCTATGTCTTCTTTGGAAGAATGTCTATTTCGGTCCTCTGCTGATTTTTCAATAGGATTGTTTGCTTTTTGGTGTTGAGTTGTATAAGTTCTTTATATATTTTGGGTATTAACCCCTTGTAGGGTATATCATTTGCAAATATCTAGAAGAGAATGATATCAGATTTTAGTTTTACAAGTATGACCCTGCCCATGACAAGCAGTATGGATTATACAAAGGGAGACTAATAATTATAAAAACTCTATGCTTTTATGTATTCTGAATCAAACACTATGTAAGTGATTTACACAGATTCAGTGATTTAATCATCATAAAAACCCTGTGAGGAAAGTGTAGTCATTTCCATTTCACAGGTGAGGAAACCAAGGCAGTGATGGGCTAAAGTGCTTGTCCAGGATCTCAAAGCTAAAAAGTGGCAGAGGCAGAATCTGAACAGAGGCAGACTGGCTAAGGCAAGGATCTTGGTTGGGAGCCTACTGCAATGGCCATGGGTAAAAGATGCTGAGGATCAGGCCTAAGGCAATAGCAGTGGAGCTAGAGTAGAAAGAAACAGCCACAGGTTCCTAGATCGAAGGCCAATGTTCTTGCCATTGTTTTCTTATTTTTTGTAGTTTTTCTATTTGTATCTAAACAGATCTGATGACACCTAGAAGTGGGTTTGGCGTCGCACCCCCCCCCAAAAAAAATTCACATCTGTCAAGAACCTTAGAATGTGACCTTATTTGGAAATAGGGCCTTTGCAGGTATAACTAGTTGTTAAGATGAGGTCATACTTGATTAGATTGGGCCCTAAGTCCAATGACAGGTGTCCTTGTAAGAAAAGGAGAGGACACACAGAGAAGGACGTGAAGACAGAGACAGATTGGAATGATGCAGCCATAAACCAGGGAAAGCCACGGACTGCCAGGACCTGCTAGAAGCTAGGAAGGAGCAAGGAAGAATCTATTCCTAGAACCTTCAGTGTGAGCATGGCCCTGCTGGCACATTGATTTCAGATTTCTGGCCTCCAGACTGTGAGCCACTACATTGCTATTGTTTTAAGCCCAAAAGTTAGTGCTAATTTATTACAGAAGCCCTAGGATACTAATACAACACCCTTCTTTATTCAAGTTAAATTTCCATGTAGGGTTATATTCTCATATATTTATAATTGCATACAAATAAGTATATAGTTTTTGAGGGAAAAATCATTCACAGTTGATGATCGCATAAGCCTGCCATCTTTATTGCATTTCACTGCTGTTTGCCCAATAGACTAACCTCATTTGGATTCCCGGAGGTTAGTCTTGCTTTCACCTTCGTATTATTATCCACACTTTAAATATATTGAGTTGCAGAAACAGAATTCTCTTTGTACCCTACCCTGGAAGTACCTTGAAGGTAAGACTTCTTTTATAAACAAAACACCAACCTCTATGTTTGAAAAAGGTTATAAAAGTGCACAAGCCTGCTTTAGGCTTGGCTTTTGCACCGACCCAGGAGTTGACAGAGTCTGCTCTCATTTAAGACGGGAAATATCAGGAGCTGTTTGCAAAGTGTATGATAGGCAATATAAGCAATCAAGCACAAAGGGAGTCTTTTCATATCTTATTGGAAACTCTGAGTTTCCACAAGATAGAATTGTAGAATTTTAGAGCTATTCAGATAGAATTGACATGTAACTCCTTTGTAACAAAGGAATTAAAAACATTTTAATTTCTACCAATACAGTGGCATTGACTTAATTTTAACCCTACATCATTTATTCTTTTCTCTGCAAGCCATATTCTTATTGACATGTCACTTTTATTTGTTACCTATTTTACAAATACCCTGTTTACCATTTATTTTTCAGAAAAAAAAAGAAAAATTGGATACAAATGTATTTGAGGTTTTCTGGGGCTTCCGGCTCAGACTCATCAGTCGCAGAGACACCCACACACACACACCCACACACACACACACACACACACACACACACACACACACACTCCCACAGGAGCTCAAGGTGCAACCTGATGGAAAAACGGAGACTTGGTGACTAGAGCAGTTCTGCTCAGAGCATTTTCTCCACACCTGCTACCCTTATCCCAGACAATGAAAATCATTTCCTACTTTCCAGTGAGCAGGAGTATTTTAGTAGTTTGTGCATAAGTAAATGTCTACCCTCTTTTCCAGAAACACAAACACACTGTAACAAAGCAGCTACAACTTTCCTTTTAAAATTCACTCCTGCAGGGTTTTTGTGGTTGTTGTTTAGATGAATTAATCATATTAGGAGACAGGATGCAGGTTTTAGGGTCAGCGATGAGGAGATTCTTGACATTTATCTCCTCTACAGGGATCTCCAATTTTTTTAATCATAACACTTACCTGAGTTTTCTTGTTTATTAATTTATTGGTTGATCTATTTTCTGTTTGTCTGTCTATCTGTCCAGAATAGCAGACACTTACTATCCTTACTCACTGCATTCCCTACAGAGTCTAGAACTGCACCTGTTGCTAATCAAATGTTTATTCAATGAAGGAAGCAATGCATGCAGGGTAGATATCCCAGGATCCATAATGGAGTGAGGACTGAGAGAAAGAAGCCATTACAGAAGTGAAGGTCATTGAAGACACAGATTCTTTAGCAGAATAGAAGCATGGACTCTAGTGGGCAACTGAGGCAAAACCTTGGGTAATGTTGGAAAAGGGCTGGTTTCACAATCTGCAAAGATAAAGGAGGGAAGCATCTCAAGGATGAGCACAAAGCAGCTATGGGGCAGGGACGAAAATGTAATTAATTCTTAAAGTTATGTCCTTTGGACAGGTGTAGAGAGAGGTTATGGGGGATATGTAAGCTGAGTATTTCTAAAGCTTGCCTATAAAATGTGACAAGTAACTCAGACTCTCTAAAAAGGAAATTGATGAATTCGCAAGTATCATTTCCAGGGCTTTACAACAAAAATATGCATTTTGAAATCCTGTGTTTATGTGTACACTCCATGGGTAGTGGCATTATAATATAGCAATGGTATGCCATGAAACAACATGCTAGAAAAACAGTTTAGACTTTGAAATGAAATAACTCAGTTAAAATATGCAAAATACACTCAAGCAAAGATTCAGGTAAAGTTCCCTAGCTCTAGGATGTGCCTTTGCTTGCTCTCTCTACATCTGATCTCACGTGGCTTTATATAGGAAACAAGAGAAGCTAATGTCACCCAAAATATCCTAGGTATGTATTGTCAGATGAAGAAATAATAGAAAGAGAGAAGGAGCTATTGCTGTGTTGAAAGAAGAGGGAGAACTGTAGCTATATCAACATTACCCAGTGTCACCTAGTTACATTAAAAAGTTCTGAATAAACAGCTCAAGGGAAAAAAGACATTTTCCTTTTCTGAGTTAATATGTTTTTGTGCTGTTGTCTGGGCGTCTTTTCAATTTTCCTTTGTTGACTTGGCTGTTTTTGGATTGGAGGCTTCTTTTTCTTATCTGTGGGGAGGAATGCTTTTCTAACTAGAGCCGGTGACTTTGCTGGGATGGCAAGGTTTACCACAGAACATGAAAGCCTGTGCCCCCCGTAAAGAACTGAAACATGTCCTTTAGTGCCCGAGAGCTCACCAAATGGGGAAGTAAGTGGAACACGCCAACGTGGGGAGTGGCCACCACCACCTCTCCTGCCTCTGTACCTCTGGTGGCAATTTCACTCTCCCACTGATCCCAGACCTGTGTGGCCAAGGCTCTGGGTACACATTCAGAAATGTGCTCTGATGGATTCCTCTTTGCTGGGGGAGAACATGACCAAGATATCAGGGGGAGGGCCAAGGCCAAGGGCACTGGGGCTGTATTTATGACTGACCGTGGTTCTAAACCACAATTGCTGTTCAGGAGCTGTGCTTCTCCTTTATGTCACCTTCCCTAGGAATTCCGAATCTGACGAGGGAAGACCTGATAGGGAGGAGAGAAGGGCGAGAGCAAGGGGCGAGACAACGAGAAGGTGGGTGTAGGAGAGACACAGTCATTGAGAGATTTCCGGGAGGGAAAAAAAAAAAGACTTTCATTATGATATTGTTATATATAATAGTTACCGTATTGGTTAAGATTATATTCACTGCAGGTTATAGAAAACAGACTAACAGTCACTTAACAAGTTTAGGATTTATTTTTCTCACACAACAAGGAATCTGAAGGGAGTCAAGCCTCCTCAGGGTCGTTAAGGACTGGGACTCTGCCGTTTCCTCCTCGGTTTGTCCTTGCGGTGTTCGTCCTGTCATGGTCTCAAGATGGCTGCTCCACCCCCAACCTCACACTTGCATTCCAGTCAAGAGGCAAAGGGACCCAGAAGCTCCTGGCAAGGTTTTGCCTTTTCATGAGTAAAGATCCTTTTCCAGAGATTTCTGCCCATGTCCCTTTGTCCGGAAATGAGTCCCATGGGAACCCTTGCCTGTGAGAGAGACTGAGAGTTTGGGAATTTATGGTTCCAGCTTCTGTGGGGAGGACCACAATGAGAGAGAAAGGGATGGCTATGGATTTTGAATGAACCACAATAGATCAAGGCCAAATTATCAAATAATCAAAGGAAAAGGGTATATATATGTATATATATATATACACACACACACACATTAAAGTGCCAAAATATGCGAAGCCAAGTGCCAAAATATGCGAAGCCAAGCAAGAGTTATGATGACTAAAGGTCGCGCAGGTAGAGCCACACAACAGCCAGTAAAGATGACAATCAGGTCGTTGACCAACACTAAAGTGCTTTAGACTTTTGTTGCTTTACTTTTCTATCTTGTGAAATGTTTCTATTCCCCTGTTTGTTCTCTGTTGAAGAAAAAATAGGACAACAATATTTTATAACTTACGTAGGCAGTTTTCTCTCCCAGGTTTTGGAGGGACCCATGCCCCCTGGGAGTCTCCCTGCTCTGGGTGCTCCTTTGCTCTGGGTTGAAAATCGCAGCAGCGAAGGCTCGAGATGCCAGGGAGCTGAGACAGTGACTCAAAAATATGACAGGCTAGGGAGTTAGTAAAGAAACAGGAGCAGGGCAGAATTTTTATATTTTTCTCATCCCTCTTCCTCTTTGGCTCCTGATTAATGTAACCTTCAAGTCCATGTGTAACCCACCCCTTCCTTGGAGTCTGCTTGCGTCTCATGCCCTCTCCGGTGGTCTGACAGAGTCTCTCCTCCTGGGTGCACACATCACAGGTGCTGTGTGCCTATATCAGAGTAACATTCTTTCCCTCGGCAAAAAACTACTTAGAGCCCACCATGTTCCACGCTCTGCCCAAAACTCTGGGTTTAGAGCTGTTCAGCCCCTGCCATGCCTAACAGCACCACCCACCAGAAATATAATGCAAGCCACACAGGTAATTTTAAGTTTTCTATTATCCACAAAAAAAGGGGGGGTAAAAAGAAATGGGTGATACTAATTTTAATAATACATTTTATTTAAACTAATATACCCAAAATATGGTTTAAATAATATTTATTAAATTTTAGAGTATTGATATTATATCAAAATAATACCAAAATCACATTATTGGATATGATTGTTATTATTACACATAAAAATTATGGGTGAGATATTTTACTTTTTTATATTAAATCTTCAAACTCCAGTGTGTATTTGATCCTTACAGCACATCTCAATTCAGATGAGCCACGTTTCAAGTGGTCGGTAGCCACACGTGGCAAGTGGCTGCCACGTTCAGCTGCACTGCTCTAGAGCTTACAGACCTTAAATAATGATTTATTGTAAAACTTGTTCATTAGGCTTAGTAAATGTCTGATATACACAGGGTTCATGGCATGTGGTAATAAGGGAAGCAGTCTCATGTGAAGAAAGCCAGCTGCTCTTTTTGTCGGCTCCCCAAAAGTAGGCATTTATCTTAACACCTTTACCATTGCCCAGAGTCTAGATCTCAGCCTCATAGATTTAGAAAGACTTAATCTATTTGAAGTCCTACAGTTGATTTACTTCAGAATCCTGGCTCCTGTAAGTGACAAGATCCTGGGACTAGTGTATGAAAATAGAGAATCCAAGTCCATTTGCAATGAAATGTGCCAGGAGGTGTGTGCACTTGTGTCATCTCCATGCACCTGGATTTGGCACGTCCTGGAAGATGCCAAATCCGGCCCCCCCACCTGTTTTTGTAGAGCCATTAGCTAAGAATTGTTCGTGTACTTTTAAAGTCTATAGGAAATCAAAAGAAGAATAAAATTGTGTAATACATGAAAACTGCATGAAATTCAACTATCCGTGTCCATAAATGTTTTACTGGAACACAACCACATGTTCAGTTAAGTATTATCTATGACTGCTTTCATGCTACAATAGCAGAGTTTTGTAGTTGCAACAGAGACCATATGGCCTGCAAAGCCTAAAATATTTACCATCTGACTTATTACAGAAAATGTTTGCCACCTTCTGCCGTAGACCAGTGGCTCTCACCCTGTGTTGTGTATGTGAACTACTTGAGGAGCGTTAACCAAGTACAAATACCTAGCACCCACCCCAAGTAACTCTGACTGAAGTAGCTTCTGGTGAGGACTAAGCATTGGTATTAAAAGAAAAATTTTATTCTAATACTGTAGCCAATATCTATAGGAAGCCAAAATAACCATGAGGTTGTGTGGAGAACATGGACTCAAGTCAGGAAAGAGCTTGAGTCTCCATCTTCAATCAATCCAGGCCTGTCAGCATACAGACCACTTGAGTCAGTGTGCCAAGGCACATTCTTTCAACTCCGTGCTCATCCAGACCCGCCAGTATTCACTTCTGTGACCATGACGTTCCTTCGCTTCCAAACTTAACCAGCTCCTGCTGATTAACACATTCTTCCTGCGCATTCACCAGTTAATCCAGCCTTATCAGCCTGGGGCCATTCTGTCTAACATGATTTTGTTTGTCTGTTCGGATTCACTATGTGTATGCTGCTTTTCTAGCTTTCTGAGGACAGATCTCCTTCCCCCAGATTATTTCTTGTTTGCCTCAATGCCTGTGCCTTTGGCAACTTATATTCCAGTTGTTGCTTTTCTTGGGTATCTTTGAATCTCCAGCCTGATATGTCTCTTAAGTATTTAGTGGATGGCTTCACTAGTAGTCGAGCGAATGAAGGAATGAATGAATGAAAAGTTAGAATTGGGGGCACCTGGGTGGCTCAGTCATTAAGCCTGCTTGTATTGCCTCTCTCGCTGTCTCTCACTCTCTGTCAAATAAATAAATAAAATCTTTAAAAAAAACAAAAGTTAGAATGGAAGGACAGTTAGAAAAAATACACAGGAATTTTGCAAGCTGTGTTTTGTGGGTATAAATGTGAGTTTAAATATTCTTTTTTAAAGATTTTATTTATTTACTTGACAGAGAGAGAGCACAAGTAGGCAGAGAGGCAGGCAGAGGGAGAGGGAGAAACAGGCTCCCCGCCAAGCAGGGAGCCGGATGCAGGACTCGATCCCAGGACCCTGGGATCATGACCTGAGCCAAAGGCAGCTGCCTAACCGACTGAGCCACCCAGGCGCCCCTAAGTGTGAGTTTAAAATCAAAGTGTCCACATTCAAATCCTGGTTCTGCTACTTTCCTTGGAGAGCCCCCTGGGAGGATCACTTCACATGTCTGAGAACAAGACTTTGGATACCGTAAGAAGGAGAGAGTAACACCTACCTCACAGAGCTGTGTGAGGGTGACTTACCAAATATGGTAGTTCTTAGTATAATCCCTGGCGTATAATAGCTTCTTAATAAAAAGTTTCCTCATCCTTCCTCTGCATGGCTAACGCATCCTTCTGCATGAAAATGTCCCGAGTAGTTTGAAGTCTTATTTATTTAATTATGCAACGTTTAACACTGATACAAAGTTCTTTTATTATTTGAACATATATTTTATAATACAAATTTTCAAATAATTCTAGATAACAAAATTTTATAATTGACTTTATAGTTCCATACCATGGCTCTAATATAAGATTTTTTCCATGATATAAGCATCACATAAACCTATTCACTTTGTAGGCCCTGTGTCTTTTTATATAACATTAAATTTTACTTTTTTTCAAAAGCTTCTTAAGTTTTGAGGTGGGAAATTACTTCATGTGAACTCGTAGTTTATATATTTAGGGAAAACGTGGTCTGTCCTTTAAAATATTGTCCTTTCCTATTTGTTGGTTCCAAAATAGTCATAAGATAATGAAGAATCAAAAGTTCTTGACCCTGGCTTCATGCAATAATCACCGGAGGTACTTTTACAAAATTCCAGTGCTCAGCACCACTCCAGACCAGAATCTCTAAGGGTGAGCCCGGGCATCATTTGTTTTCAGTCTTCCAGATGATACCAATGTATAGTGAAGATTGGAAGCCACTAATCTATCATTCTACCCTCTGTTTAACGTATGAGGGGAAATGAAGCCCAGAGATTAAATGATGGACCCCCCACCCTCAGCTGAACTGGAACTGAAACCCAGTTTTTCCACCTCAAGACCAATGTTCCAAGTTAATCCTATACCTAGAATTTTAGGATACACAGTTTTCTTGATGCATACAAAAACCTCACTGTAGAGACTGTTGCTTAATTTAAATGGGATATAAAGAGAATATCAGTGGTAGAAGAATTAAAGTGTATATGTTTAATTCATTCTTTAAAATTCAGTTAAGCACATCTTATATGTTAGGTATGGTGACTTTCATCATTAGGTCTGTTTTGTGGGGTAAATATTACTGTTCTCATTTTTAAAATGAGGATATTGAGGGGCGCCTGGGTGGTTCAGTCAGTTAAGTGTCTGACTTTTGATTTCCGCTAAGGTCGTGATCTCAGGGTCATGGGATTGAGCCCCATGTCAGACTTGGCACTCAGTGGGGAGTCTGCTTGAGATTCTCTCTCTTCCCCTCTGCCCCTTCCCCTGCTTTCTAAAAATAAATAAATACATCTTTAGAAATAAAATAAAATAAAATGAGGAAATTGATACACAAAGAGTTCAATAGACTTGCATTTGGTCACATGGCTAGTGAGTGGCAAAGTCATGAAATGAATCCAAATCAGGACACAATCCTGACTTTCTTTTCCCTCTCTAAAAATAGAATCTTACATTTGTACAATTCTTCATCTTTTGTTTTCTTTTTTCCTGCAGACATTGTTATCTCAATTGATTTGGCCAATAATTTAATTAACTCTGGCAAAATTCTCTTTATTTAGAAAACCAGAGAAAGATACATTGGAAAGGTGAACTTGTAAGTTTTACAGGTTGTACCCAATAATTAAAAATCATCTAAGACATCTCGGTAAGATTTTACAGGGCTATTTCTCATACATTTAGTGTGGGGGATATCATTTTGTTTGGTTTTGTTTTTTGGGCTAGGTGGAAAAGACCCACTGGATAGGAGTGGTGAGCAGAATGTACTTATGTTTCACAAAGAGCCATTTTATAATGAACTTGGATGGGTCCCAGTTCAAAAGAATAGAAGAATAGTATTGAGATGAGGGGATCCTGAGGTGGCCAAATAGACTCAAAACTAGACTCAACTTGTCAAGATAAATGGTTGACATAATTTGTCTCTACAGAACTCATTAAAATGTTGATTTAAATATTAACAGTTTCTTATACTACCAAGTTTTTCTTTATTTTTCCTTAAGGTCTAGATCCTTTGCTCTCCTTAGATTGAGAGTAATCACAAGAAAGCCTCCCAAAATAGTGAGAGTTCCTCTGTGTAAATGAAAGGGTCAATCATAATCTTTTTCAAGTAAAAGCAAATAAACTGTATTCATGTAAAAAAAAAGAAAGAAAGAAAGAAAGAAAAAGAAAGGATTAGTGAAGAAGCCCAGGGAAGCCACAGCCAGTATCTCATAAAATGGAAAGCAGTAAAGGTAGATTTAGTGGCTAATGCAATTTAACATCAATTTGAAATACAGAAAAAGAACTTGTATGATCGTTTCTTTGTGTGGGGGTTAAAAGCTATTTGGGAATACTAAAGTAGTTTTGAAAGTTAAGGAAATTAGAAGAATAAAGGACAAAATATTAAATATGTAGATAAAGAACAGAATTTTTAAGTCCAAAGAATTATATTCCAATATTTGCTGATTTCAACACAGATTTTTTTCCTATGTGTGTATCTTCTATGTGCCAGAAATTGTCCTGGGTCTGGAAGTAAGAAGGGCAAGCAAGACAGACAAGGACCTTGCCCTCCAACAGCTTGCCTTCTGGTGGAGGGAAATCATCAGTAAACAGTCAACAAATAAGATCATTTAAGCTTTTTAAATGCTCTAAAGGAAATGAATAGAGTGTGGTCTTGGAAACTGACTGGTGGGTGAGAACACCACCTTCCATGGACAGTCAGGAAGGGCTTGTCTGAAGAGGTGACTTTTTTTTTTTACTTTAAATTTTTAATTGTTATGTTAATCACCATACATTACATCATTAGTTTTTGATGTAGTGTTCCATGATTCATTGTTTGCACATAACACCCAGTGCTCCATGCAGAACGTGCCCTCTTTAATACCCATCACCAGACTAACCCATCCCCCCACCCCCCTCCCCTCTAGAACCTTCAGTTTGTTTTTCAGAATCCATCATCTCTCATGAAGAGATAACTTTTGAGGTGAGATCTGAAGGCGAAAAAAGAGCCATCCACAGGACAAGTTAGGGGAAGCACTTGTTAGGCAAAGAGACTGATTCATGCAAATGTTCAAGATAGCTGCTTTGCATATGAAAGAGATAAAAAGGGGCCAGAGTACATATTAATGTATGTGTTTATGTCTGTGTCTGTGTGTGTATGTGCATGTGTGCCTGCATGCACTGATACACAAACGTGCACATACACACACACACACAGAATGATGACAGAGCTCAACATTAGCTAAACTAGCATCCAGAAATCAGAACGGAAGAATTCCCTTGATTCATATTTTAAGGTGTCCTGACTGACTCCCTTCTGTCCTACCCCCCCTGCCTTTCCCCATCTCAAACATACACATGTATGGGAAAAGATTTAAAATATTGACTTCCAGAAATGTGCACCTTATCTCTAGTTCAGAATATCATAGCCAATGACTCCTGCCTGTGCTTGGGTGGTTTTTGTAAATTCAACTATTAGGAAACCATTAGTTTCTAAATGCTGGTATGCAGCAAAAGAAGGCTCCTCTATTTTCATGGAAAGGAAACTAATATAATACACTGTCTAAATTGAGACTCCCAGAGAATAAACTTCTTTGGGTACCATGAATATAAAACCTCGTTTTGACCTTCATTTCTTCTTCATGGTGGTGAGTCAAGTTGAATACATTTGTGACTCTGGAGAAAGCTAACATATTATATTCTAATAATTTTTAAATATTTGTTTCTTCTGTTCTTTTTTTAATGTCTCATCTTATAGTCTTTTTCCTTTACCACATCCACTTATTTCTCAAAGTTACTATTCACAAAACTTTTGCAAAATCTCATTTTAAACTGAAGCTTCTTTTTGCTGCTGTTTCTGCTTTGGTTGGAGTAAGGGAAGATCTTGCCATGTTGTTCTTTCAAAGCACTATAAAACAAACATTAGAGATATCCTCTTGTACCAGTAGTTTGGAATCAATGTTTTTCTAGGTGTTTTACAAGTAAATCAACTCTTGGTTGAAATAGATGTTTAAATAAATATGGCTCTTAAGATGGCTATATTCTGGTAATCACAAGCTCATGAATCAGAGCATTTCAATGACAGGTCATGGCTTTTTTTTTTTATCTTAATTTAGAATTTTTTCAATTGACTTTGAGATGCTGTTACAATTCAAACTGCCTTTAGTGTTTTAGGTGCCTTAAAACATGTTGCTATTGTATAATGACTGGGAGAGCATAACTGCAGGGTGCCAATTACTCTGGCAAAGGAACCTTATTACATTGTCTCCAACTAAGCATGTAATTAATGTCTTTATTTCAAGCCCATTTCAGCAAATTCAAAACCCAGAGACTATCCATACATACTTAGAGATGCATAGAAACACTGGTGATGTCTTCATTGCAGAGGACAGCAATGCCAGAGGAATTTGGGGAAGAATATGGAATACTTTATCACATATTGCAAATATTTTATAGTAACAAAAGATGTGGTTTGAAATAAAACATGTCACTCTAGAAGTCTCACTGGAGATAGAATCACCCCCTTAGGGAGGGTTTTTTAAATGGCTGAGATGTTTTCAGGTTGTCACAGTATCTATGCAGAGGTCAAAAATGCTAAATGTCTTGTAATGCACGGGGCAGTTGCACTTTGAAATCTTGCTGGACATTTATGATCGCAAAAAGCCTATTTATAGTCATCTGAACTTAAGCCTACCTCCAATTTGCAAATAAACATAAGGTAACTTTGTGCAATTTTAATACTCAATGAGTTTTGCAGGAATGCAACCACTATGTAAATCAATAGACAACTGTAGTTAGTTTTATTTGGAACTTTACAAAGACTTGGTTATCATTTCAAAAAAAATTATGCCACTGACAGCAGCACAGCTTGTGGTATTTGAGTTGCCAGTAAACCGCGCCTGTATTGTACGTTTGCAGCAGTTACCGTCACGGGGATTCTGTGTTTAGATGACACCCTCCAACAAATTAATTATATCTTCTCATCAAGCATATCACGCCCAAACATTTACCTTTTGAAATATATTTTTATTATGAATTTCTTTCCTTATATGTTTCCTTTATATTACAGATTTGGGGGGAATTATATGTGTTTAGACAAATTATTTTATTTGTGAATTTCATTTCAGGGTATTAGAGGGGCATTATAAAATAAATTTTGTTTCTAAAGGAGAGTTAGTTGAGATAAGTTTAAAAATGATTCTTCTAAAATGTGTCTCTCCTCCAAAGAGAAAGGGGGAGGCTGTACGTGTGCACACGTGTGCACTTTAGTGCAAAGGAAGAAAAGGCAGAAAAGGAGGATGAGGGAATTGGCCTTGATTTCAGCTCCTACTGTGTCAGGCCCCGTGCTCAGGCTTTCAAATGCATGATCTCATTTTTTGTGCATGGTACTGAGAAACGCCATGTGTGCTTTGAATCTCCGGGCCCCAGAGGGCCACATTCGGAGCTGTCTGCTTGACATTTGGAGAGCCGAGAGTGAGAGGAAATGAGTAGATGAATAGTCTTGACATTGCTGGAATGTTAAAATTATTTAAAAGTTCTATTAAATAAGTGACAGTCTCAGAGCCTGATTTATGGTAGCTAATGAAATTTTCACAAAGAAGTATTATCATGAAGTTTGAAAAAAAATCATAGTAGATACACACACAAAATCATATGCATATGAATGTGACTGCACGTTGCTGTGCTCATGCTTCCTATTTATAGCTTTTGGGACACATCCGCGAGTGATAAATGAACACTGAAATGCTACACATATGTTTATATCCACTTTTAGCTATGGAGTTCTTTCAAAAGTGGTAGCTCCACTGAGCCAAATCCCAGGCATTTAGAAAGTACGAAAAATTTTAAATTTCTAAAATGAACCAAAAAGTAAAAATAAGGAAAAACAGAGACTGAGAGATATGGCAGTCATAAATCTGACACAAAATTATTTTTAAAAAGTACTGTAGGAAAATTAAATCTTATCAGAATTCAGTACTAAACCTTCTTTGTTGGTTGATGATAGTTTTTAAAGAGTGACAAAAGAGGACTTTTCTGATACATAGATATTGTCTAGGCTTTTCAAAGCAGCCACAATCATTTTACTGTGTAACATTTTAGAGTTGTCAATTTAAACATGTTATCATTTTGAGTAAGTGACAGATTGCTTTCTTTTTAAAATGCCCAGGTAAGTAAGGCTAGAGGTTAGTGTTTAATGAGGAGTGTTTGTCTATCTCATTTTTTACTGACCAGAGTATTGCCTTAAGAAAGAATAAAACGGTGTTGGAGGGGCCAAGTTCAGGAGAGAGGGTATCTATCCTGAAAAGTTGGGTGTGTTGCAGCCACTGTAATAAAATCGAAGATGACCAGAATCAATCTTTGTAAGTCCCTTTTCTTAGGTTTCCTTTCGTTGCAAGTTGTAGATAAATAAAATTGGTAATAAAACTGGCTTAAATAAAAAAGAGAATATGCTAACTCTCTTAACTGGAAAGTCCAAGAGATACTTGCTTCAGGCATAGGTAGACACAAGAACTCGTGTTATTAGATTAGTGTCTGCCTTGCTTTTTTCCCATTTCTTGACTCTGCTGTGCTTCCTCTGGGTTGACTTCACTTGAAGTAGATTCTTTCTCAACATGTTGGTTGACAGAATCACCATGCCTAAATTATCCTTATTCAAGCAGAGTGAAACTTAGTTTTTCCAAAAACTAAAAAAAAAAAAAAAAGACATACACAACTACGCAGACACACACACACAAAGGTCCTGTGTGCTTTTTTTTAATTCCAGTGTAGTTAACAAACAGTGTGATATTAGTTTCCAGTGTACAATATAATGATTCAACAATTCTACACATTCTCAGTGCTCATCACAATTAAGTATACTCTTAATCCCCCTTTGCCTGTTTCATCCATCCCCCACACCCACGTCCCCTCTGGTTGTTCTCTGTATTTAAGGGTCTGTTTTCTCATTTGTCTCTTTTTTTTTCTGTTTTGTTTCTTAAATTCCACATATGAACTAATTGCAAGAGCTGGTTATCTTACAACAGTACAAAATACTTAAGAAGAGTATTATAAAATATGAATTAGAATTTTATTAAAGGCATTCATTGTATATCCCAAAGATATTTTAGGAATGACTCTTAAAGTGGACTTAAGAGAGGTTATTACCAAAAGCTTACATAAAAATTTTTAAAATCCATCTTTTTTCCCTTCCCAGCTATGCTATCTTTTAAAGTTTTTATTATAACTGTAACTTGTTACTCAGTCTATGATGTTTTTTTGAAAAGAAATTCTGATTTTTAAATTCCTTATATTTTTGGTTCCTTTGATCACTATTTCTCCTAATTATTATAGGTAAGCACGACTGGTATGCTAACATTGGCTACCAGAAAATAATCATTCCATAAATGTATATGTGTTCATTTCAGAAAACATATACTTTTAAAAGGAATGCAAAATGAACCCCAAATGGACAAATTCTGCAGCCCTGACAGTGATGTGAAGCAGGTGTCATATTTCAAAGCAAGTCAGGGCCACAAGGAGCCAAAGGAACTCATTTGTGTCTGCATCTGGTTACCTCAGTTCATTAGAGCTGGTGATAAGGAGGCCAAGGTCAGGGATCTGATCTCTCCGGTGCCTGAAGCACCCGGATATGAAGCCACAGACCATAGCACTGCCATTGTCATTAAAGGGAATACGACTTAAAGGGTATGGATAGAGTAATGGGGAACATTCCCCTGCCCTGTGAGCACATCTGCGTAGCATGTTGTCCTGTGCAGACTCTTTAGAGTCATTTACGTCATAAATGGGAATTATAAGATGATAGAGAAGGTATTAAACTGTTTTTTTTTGCTGACTCGTGAAAGTTTAAAGTTTCAACATAATTAGATGTCTTTGTCATATTAAAGATAGTGATATTAAGTTTTGTAGGAAATACTGATTTTAAAATGTCCGAAGGTCAAAATTGAAATACAAATAGATACTGTAATAGGATTAAAAGACAAGAAGAGCTATTGGTGAATCTGTTCATTGAATGTAATGAGATTATTCTGAGGCAGATGAGTCCTTAGTTTAAACAAGAAAATGAGCTGTACGGAACAGACATGTAATATTGCAACTTCTGTAAACTCACTACATTTTTGTGCTTTGTTAATATACCTTAGTCCTGATTTCTTTTTGGAAAACAGAAACAAACATTTATCATAGTATCTCAGCAAGGCTTGATGGAAGTAACTAAGTTTGCATTTAATCCTAAATTTACCTATATTAACTATGTATTAACTATTCATGTTAGAACAGCATATCAAATAAAAACTCATAATGACTCTGAACTATGTCAATTTCTTTACTTATTAAAATTTTAAGCTTAAGTCCTGTTTGTTATGGTTACATTGGCAATTTATATCCCCAGTATGCAACAAGAGCTCAGCCAAGTAAGTTAATGATATATTTAATAGGTTATTGTAGTGATATTATTTAGTTCAACTGAGATTTTGATTGTGTGAATAGGATACATTACATATTAAGAAATTATATTGGGCTTTTATAGCAGAGTGACTTATTTCATTAGCTCCAACATAGATTTATGGTATGAATAAATAATAAACTAAAAAATAAATTTTGGCTAGTATTTTTGGCAGAAAAAATCAATATCAAGTTATAAAGATTCTATTTACAATTTTAAAACTCTCACTAATTCTTTATTGGAGTGATACCTCCTCTCTTCATTACTAGTTACTGTTAATCAATTCTTGAGTGCCTAAAGTAAGAACGTCACCATAGGTAAGACACTAAACCAGTCTCTGTGGGGAAATAAATAAGTATAAAAATTGTTGATCTCTAGGAATTTATAGCCTACATGGGATGCAAGACATAAAATACTTGAAATAACAATTAACCATATATAAAGCATTCTGTGATACCCAGTGAATGATTTGAGAGTGAATGCTCTAATAATTCAAAAACAGAGCAAAACTGTTATAGAAATTGAGCCAGGTCTTGAGAGATGCCTGTGGTTCATATTAGTGGAATGTAATTGAAAGTTCACAGGTATGTCCAGATACCTTTTATCCCAGTATTTCCTTAGATGTAGTTAATCTACATTATTGAAAATATATTTTAAGTTGATATTTCAGTTTCAAGAATGAGGTTTCATAAGACATGTTATAATATACCTAATATAATTTATAAGTATGAATATTTTCAGGTGGGGGCACAGATTGGAATTGAGCAAGCCCTCAGTTTGTGGCACACTGACATTGTTAATCCAAAGATTGCCTTCCTTTTTATATAATATTTAAAGTTTAAAATTGTTATCCACTGCATTTCTTATTTTCAGTCCCATTTTCCCACATAGGTACCTACCCGTGTATATTTAATATAAGACCTTCCTCTCTCTCCCCCATATATATACGTGTGTGTATATACACATATATATGTATGTACACGCACATCCACATACAACATGTAATAATGTATGGGATATGTTTTTAAATTTGCAAACAGTTATTTACATAAATGGGAAGGCATGGTGTATTCTTAGAATTTTCCAGAGAAACAGAACCAATAGAATATTGAGAGAGAGATTCTTTTCAATGAACTGACTTATGCAGTTGTGGGGACTGGCAAGTCTAAAATCTGAAGGGCAGGTTGGTAGGCTAGAGACTCTTGGGCAAGGGCTGGTGCTGCAGTCTTGAGTTGAGGCAGAATTTCTTCAACTGATTGGATGAGGCCCACCCACATTATCAAGGTAATCTCTGTCATTGAAATCAACTGCTTATAGATGTTAAAACACATCAACAAAATACCCTCCCAGCAACACCTAGGTTTGTGTTTGATTGATAACTGATTGGTATTGCTTAACCAAGTTGACATCTAAAACTAGCCATCACACATGGCTTCTGGTGTCCAATTCTGCTTCAGAACATCTCCCTCACCTCCATCAAGTAACTTTATTAGCCTAAAAATAATACTCATAGCTTCAACAAAGGGAATACACTTGTAAATTTAACTGAGTCGTACACCCCATTTCAACTCATGAAGAAAACAATCCATATTCTCCACAGCCCAGTCTAGTAACATACTCCTTGAGCTCAAACATGCAGGCTCCAGAATCAGAATGTAAAATGGATATGAGGAAGGCACTGAGACTGGTTATTGGCATAATAGCTCTTAACTCTAGGACTGGCCCTGTGTCCTCTTCTTGAATGAGAATGATAACGAGGCTAACCTTCCTTGAGCACATCCCAGGTGCCAGATTGTGGACCCAGAAGTTTTCATGCTGTTCATCCACTCCTCACAGTGACCTCTTAAAACTCTTCCAAATAGCATAATACAGACTTAATTTGTGTCCCTCTAGGTGATGCTGAATAAGTATCAAGTCTACTTTGAAAAAAAAATACATTTCTAATTTTATTTAATTATCCTTGTATCAAAATTTCCTAATTACTGCATTTTAGGGGCATTCAGAATAATTCAGATTAAAGCAGTGAGGGGAAAAACAGTTTATTTTGATTATTAGCCATTACAATTAAGTGCTTTAGGTCACATAATCTTAATAGCTGGACTAATAAATAATTACAGGTTTCCCCTGTTATCTGAAAGTAGAGTGAACCTTCTGTAAGCCTGAATGGCATAAGTAAAGAAGCAATCACCATTAATTTATATGGAAAATTTTTGAGCATTCCCAGATCCAAAAAATAACCTCTCGTAGGCTTTTCTGATACCTTAGGACACATCTTGCTAACGGATGCACAAAATAAATCAAGATAAAGCACAGATGCTCACAGACACTATTCAAAGCTGCAGTGGGTTGATGATGAGGTGCTAAGTGTGGTTCCTGGGGACAGAGCTTGGTGGGGCCACGGTCACTGCTGAGGATGCATGCTGCTTCTATAAAGGCACTCTGCAAAACAAAAGCCAAACGCTATTTTCACTTTTAGCTTTTTTTTTTTTTTGTAAAAATGAAAATTCCCTCCATATTTCTTTTGGTTAGCAGAAACAGGTACTAATGTAGGTCTTTCATAAAAGCCAAGTGGTATAACCTGAACATTCCGAACACAAGGGATACCTGTATGAAAGAAAGTCAGCCTTCATTCCCACCACCATGCCACACTCCCCAAGTTACAGTTTGAGTTTCAAGGAGTAAAGCCACATACTTTTTAAGTCTTACTTAACCTCTCAAACCTTATGCACCAAAATAGCGGTAGCAACTTTAGATTACTCAAACATTTTCTCCAACAAAATAAAAAAACCTTCTTTTTACATATTCTGTTAATAAAATTAACCACTGACTCAGTTCTGGTCCCCCATGTAGAAAAGCAAAACTTGACCCCAAATCATTGTTTCAACTTAGAAAAAATTCTGTTTGTGTTAGCTGATAGTCTCATTTCATCACAAAGATCAATATAAGATATTTTAAAAGTTGGGCTTTTTGTATACTTCTGAATCAAAGAGTTTGGTTTGGAAAGAGCCTCAGAGTCCATACAGAGTAATCCTCTTAAGGTCCAAGAGCTCATGTCCTATGGCTAGTTAAAAATAGAGCAGAGACCAGACCCTTCACCCCCTGCCCCAACTGCAGCCAATTACACTGCATTCTGGTTTTATTTAGAGCTCAGCCTCATAAAACCGCTTTCTCCTTGTAAACTCTTTCCTCACATAAACATGCCTCTCTGTGTTGAACTTCAGGAATTATAACATGATCACTGTATCATAGCGAATGATCCCATTTTCTTGTGATTCTTCCACAGCCCTTTCCGTCCCCAGTCTGCACCCGTGTTGCTTCCAGAGATAATTAGGGAACTGTTTTAAGAGATTGCACCTGGACAATTGTTCTGGTGTCTAAGAGCAGTACCTGACCTTATTCTCCAGGCAACTGCAGAGTTCCATCTCAGGCCAACCACACTCAGTATTTGTCTTGGACATAATCTTTATTCCTATCATTATACTCCCATTGGTCCCCCTTCTTTCAAAAGAAACTTAATTTCAGGAATGGAAGGGGTGTGGAATATCATCATGCATAGGTTCATTCTCATTTTGATTTTTGTACACACAAATCTACATAATGACTCAAGATAAAATCTGGACAAGGAACAGATACTTAGTGGAGAAGAAGTTACCACACTGCCTCCTTGCTTAACTCTCATAGGCTTTTCCAAGAGTTTATGCTTAATGGTTTCAGTTTCCAAAAGTAGAGCTTGCTCTCTATGCCAGATCTGCTCAATGTGTCCACACCAGAATATCCCTACAAACATTAGATCTGCCCTACAAATTGGGCACATATTAGATTTCCCTGCCCCCAAATTCTGGAGCTTTGGCTGCATTGTGCTAATGCTTTAAATGCTTTATATACTTGCTAAAAAAAGGAAAGATATTCCTAGTATGTTCACACACTGTAGTCATTGGGAAGTATGGGTCCTACTTGTCATCAGATACTTTTTACTTAATTCATTCTTTGACTAAATGCTTAATTCCAGAGTCTTTCTCATCCTTTTTATTTCCTGGAGTCTTTTTTCAGAGATCCCTTAAGAAAACAATCTTCTTTATTCTTAGAAATAATAGTTTTGTTTGTAAGAAATACAAGTCCAATAATCTTCCCTTTAGTAGCTACAAATAGATGCATTTTAGGGGAAGAATAAAGCATAACATAAAACTTAGAGTCTTGAATATAAGCAAAAGCATTTATAACTCACATTTATAGGACCTTACATGTTACTGTTCTGGATTTTTGAAAGGTGCTTCATAGTCTACATTACTTCATCCTGGTGGCTAAACTCTACTGAGAGGCAGGCGGTGAGAGAGACCTTAAGAAAGAGGCAAGGTGGAAGTGGAGCCCAGAAATATCTTGGACTTGGACATATCTTTCTTTGATGGTCTGCCACAGTTGTCTTTTATTGACTCTCATGATGCTGAACAAGTTCCATGCACCTGGACAGAAACTACAGCTTGCAAGAGTGTTTTCTCTTTTACTTGACATGGATTGAGATCCTCGCCAAGTAGTGCTAATTTCCTAAGTGTGTTTATAACCATAAGAGGGGATGGAGGCATCATTCCCAACAACACTGGTAGAGTCCATTGATACAAGAAATAAGACAGGCAAAAGTGCGAAAGATAAAACCTGCACACCCTAAGTAAGGGGTTAGTCACCATCTAAGAAATGCCCTTAAAAATATGTTTTCCCCCTTATCTTATCTTCCTGGTTGTAAAAATCATATACATTTACTGGGTAAAATTAGGAAACTAAGAAAAATGAAAAGAACAAACTTTACTAATAATCCCACTATTTGAGTACCAGTACTTTTAATATGTTGTTGTATTTCCTTCTGATCCTTTTAGAATAAGTGTTTCAACTATTTTTGTCATAAAATATATTCTACTATGTTCACTTAACTTTGCAATATCATCACTGATCTGTGTTCTTGAGAATTCTTCACAAAACTTATTGTAGTGGCTTGGTAATAATCCGTCATGTGGAATTTCCCAAATGATTAACATTTTGTATATTTCCAATTTTTCACTATTACAAATAGAGAACACCTTTGTACTAAAACTGTGTGTGTGTGTGTGTGTGTGTGTGTGTGTGTGTGTGTCTGTGATTATTTCCGTGGGATGGATCTTGAGAAGTGGAATACTGGTTCAGAAGGCTATCCGCATATGTATAAAACTGATTTGTCAGATGGGGGAATGGGTTAGCCCGGTGATGGGTATTAAAGAGGGCACATATTGAATGGAGCACTGGGTGTTATACGCTAACAATGAATCATGGAACACTACATCAAAAACTAATGATGGGTAATGTATGGTGATTAACATAACATAATAAAATTTTAAAAAAATGCAAAAAAAACTGATTTGTCAAAGGGTTGTAGCAACTTATAGTTTACACTTTCACCACCCCTTTTATGGAAGTCTTTATTACAAAACCTATCTATGCAGGAGGGTAGGGGTGGGTTATTCAAGTACTAATGTAAATGTGAATTTTGAAAACCAGAAAATCTTACATGAGAGCTCTTTGGCAATGTGAAACTTACCTGGTGTGCCATTTCAGAGTGACATAACATTAAATATGGAAATGTTAATACTAAAACACTTAATTGCCTGGTACCATTGATTATCATTAATGAATTACATCATTATATTCATGGATATAAGCACTCGGAATCTAAAAGAATTTAGTACAGTCTACTGAAAAACAGTCCTCTTTTATCCTGTTGGTTGTCGTTTGTTTGTTCCTCTTTATGGTAATATGGCTTTTCTAAGAGTCTTAAAGAAAAGAACCAGAGTATGTGTCTTTTTTTCTCTTTTTATGTCCATCCTCACTATTAATCATTTTTCACATGCTGCTCTTGCCCATTAAATGCTTCAAATGGACTAGGAGAAAGACTTCGTGAACTCCAGTGCAGTGGTTTATAGGGCAAGAGCGGAAGTGGGACTGGCTTAAGGAAGTAGGAGTGGGAGCCCATTAATAAACTTACAGGCCAAATTGATAGAATGGGGAATGTAGGACAGACATTTAATTCCCTAGTTATAGCTACACTGGCCAAACATCTTGGAGTCTAAGAATTTTCAAAGTTCTATTCTTCATATAAGCCATCTTAAAATGACCTCTTATGGTTGCCTAAGCATTATTAGTCTGTTCTTTCCACCTTACTTTATCTGCTGCTATTTTTTTTTCTTTCCAGTTTTGGTTCTTCAGGCTGTTGCTGAACTGACTCTACTGCCTTCCCTTATCTTTTTGAGGATCAATCATTTTCTTCCTTTTAATTTTATTTGTTAATTTTCAGTCTTATTTTTTTCACTGTATGGTAAAATATATAGATGGTTTTACAACTTGAAAATCTCTTTTCTATACATAATGAACATTCAGTAGTATAGGCAGCCTTTGTCTCTCATTTATTACAGTTATGTATCATTTCTCTTGGAGGTTTATCAATGAGAATTCCTTCAATCTGTGTGGTTAAGTGCTTTATTCCAATTATTTATTTATTTGTCTTTTTGTTTATTTTTGATGTCAGAAAATCCTATAGTTAGGTTATTTAAATCAGACAACAGAGTAGTACTGAAACAGTGCAGGTTTGATTATTGTAATATCTCGGTTCAAGTACCAGCCACCTCTTGCTAATACATACAGTATTCATACCATAGGACTAGGTTCATAGTAAGTATCAATTAATTTTTATTTTCACCTCATCATGTTTATTTAGTATTTATTATGTGTGTAGCAATAGCATAGATGTTTCAAAGGTATAGCTGATTTATACAATAGTCATCTTTTCTCTCAGTGGGAGATTAAATCTATTAAATTAAAAATTATCATCAAAGATCAACATCTTTTGTACTTGGAAATTATTTCTCTACTTATCTTCTCTCCTGATTAATTTTGAGCTGAATCACTGGTTCTCAAAGCTTTGGGGGAGCTTCACAAATAGATGTTCAGGATGCACCCAAATCTATTGAATAGTGGAGCTCAGGCAACCGTGAGGCTCACTGGAGCTTACAAACCATGGAGACAAATCATTATTGTTTAACACTCCTACATGGGTTAGTGAGGTATGCATCCAACATATCTCTTCTTTGGCCCCCACCAAAACCAGCCTCCAGAAGAAGTGACATCTGAGGTAGGATTTGAAGAATAGGAAGAATTTGTTCTATGCAGGAAGCTGGGACAGAATGCAGGAAGGTTTTCCAGGCAGAGGAAGCTGAAAGTTCAGAGGCCTGCAGAACAAGAGAACATATTCTTTGAGGGTAACTGGAAGAAGTTTAATAAGGCTGTTGTGTAGAAGAGGAAGTAGGAAGGAGGTAGTGTTAATAACTTGGACTTTATCCTAAGGGCAATAAGTGCCACAGAAGAGTTAGCAGGAGACAGGTGTGATCAAATGCTTGCTTTACAAAAAGAATCCTTCTCCTGGCAGCAGTGTGGAGAGTTGACTAGGGACAGAAATCGGAGAAGAGAGTCAATAGTGGCCTTATCCACTATTGGATAGGAATGGGCAAAGGAAATGGAGGGAAATGGGCTGATTTCCCATCTTCCCATCTTCTTCTAGGGAAGAAGCTGTCGAATTTGAGTTTTCAACTTCAAATGACTAAATGCCTGGTGTAAACTGGAAACAGAAAGAGCGTCCACCATGGAGGTGGGAAAGCAGTGGGATGCAACATAAAGCAGCATCGGCTGAATTACTTCTTTTTTTGTCTGGTCTGGAATATTTAGTTAAGTCTCCATTTCTGGGGGTGAGGTGTAACCTTACCAAAGTCGTGTTACCTTGAGGTCAGCCATATCTTTACTTCTACTCCTTGTGTTAGCCATCCAGATGCTCCACTGTATCTATTTAAAATAAATTGATTTAGAGCTTAAAAAAATGAAAGGCCCGTTTTATTTGTTATTTTTATGTCTTGTGCCTTGGAACCGACAAAGGAGCCTTTCCCAAGCCAGGTGGTGAATGAAAATGACTGGGAAAGTGACACCACATTTTTTGAGTCATATCCATGTTGACAAGGCAAAACCTTGCACACAGAAGAACACATGTAAAAGTAATAATCCATGTGGGCTAGATGCTGACCACGTTCAGTGGAAATTTGCACACAGAGCACTTCCCTGCAATTTGATCCTCATAATGTCAAGACAAAGGAGTCTTTAGTGACAACCAATCTGCTCTGATAACAGAGAGATGCTGCTTTCTACTTTTACTTTTTTCTAAAGTTCACAGATGTGCTCTTGATGTGGTCTGAGTATTTTTGTGAACTGCTGGAAAATTTCACTCACACACTAATGGTTCCAATGAACACAAAATACCTCTTCCAGAGAGCAGTTGCCAATAAGCAGTATTTTTAGAGGCACATGTCACAGTTTCTGTTTGCCTCTGTTGTGACTGTTAATGGGCCCTGAATGATTAAGAAACAGCCTCTGATAAAAGGCATTACCCCACTGCTTCATTATATACTATGGGCAGTAAATGTTTACTACACTTTGAGCTCAAACTAACATGTCATTAAACTGTGTTCCTATTATATAAGCTCCCAGTGCATAGCTGTTACTCCCTCAAACATGTTTGTCATTTCCCTGTGTCTGAAATAGCAAATAATTCCTTTTGGGTTCTTACAGCTAAATGTTTCTTAACAATGATGTCATATCATTTATGCATGCTTCCTCAGGGAAATATTTCAGCTTTCTGGGTTCTTTGGCTAACTTTGCCACTCACTATCCCTGTTTCCACTAATACTCTCTGACCTGTGGAGCAAAGGAATCCTTTTCAAAGAAGAACTGGGAATGAAAGGCACAGCACAGAGATCTAAACCCTAGAGTTGACATGACATTTTATGGCACAAAATGCATGTCCTATGATATTCTCACATGCTGGGGGGTGCTTTCCTCTGGGAATTGGAGAACCAGGATTTCTGGTCTGACCAGAGTAGAAATCTATTTTCCTTTCCCATCGTAGAAATAGAGTATCTAACTTTCTCACCCTCGAGCTCTGCAGGAAACATTTCTTTTGCTGTGTGTGAAAATGAAAAAGGAAGTGCTTGCTATTGAAAACAGTCTCAGATACTATATAATGTGAGTGCTAGAAATTATGACCGTAAGCAATTAGAGGGGAAAAGTCATTCAGGTGCCATTTTGGCTTTCTGTTAAGTATGGCTATAAAAATAAAGTGCCTCTTTGGGCATGCTTCGTCATTACTTTGGAGTTAAGAATGAAGACAGGGAAAAAAATCTGAAACAAACATGTGTTTTTCATTCTGACATATAGAGTTAACATTATTTTCCACAGCTACAACAATGAAGGGTTAGTATGTTTTCACCTATTTTCTAAAACAATATGGTAATATTTTTATGCTGGCTAACCTGGAGGTGCTAAGAATATCGTGCGTCTGGTTGTCCTTGGTACAGAGTATTCACTTTTTCTAAAATGGTGAAGTTCATTTCCGTGTGTTTACACAAGGGCAAGAAAATGTCTTCTTGCCTAAAGTGTAGGCATGGCATCACCGCACGTGGCATTGCTCAAGCACAGACCTCGCCAGGTGGCTTCAAAATCCAGGACAAGCCGAGAGTTGCCAGGGTCAGAGCCTGTGTGCAAAATAGGCTGCCACAGTTGGCATCGAACTGCCACAATAATATTCCCTGTGCTAAGTTTGAAGCAGAGGAAAATTCTGTTGATGGTCAGTTCTGAAAAGCATACTTTCAGTAGAAAGGAAGAATTGTGGGAGGACATTTTTTTTTCTTTTACTCCTCTTCCCAGAAGAATCCTTTACTTATGCTTCCCTAATCCAAGGAAATCTAATAAATTCCGAATTCTAGAGAAAGTCAGGAAGGCTCATTTGAATATCATCAGCTAGTTGGGTTCTGTGCAACCTCTCTTAGTAAAAGATCAGAATTTATTTTTCCCATATTTGTGTATGTAGGATAAATGATACAAGTAAGCATCTCTTTCCTACTAAAAAAGAACCCTCTATTCCACCAGCACTTTTCTTAAGACAGGTTCCTCTCAGAATTAATCTTCTGTACTCCCCCAGCTCTGCAGGGGTAACAACAGCACGTCTCACCGTCAGCACGTATTAGAATTAGTTCTGCCTCACTGGATTGTGAGCCTGTGGGTGCGAAGTTCCAAGGCCCACTCCTCATACAATGCATAGACCAGTGCTTTGTCTGTAGTAGGGGCTGCAATCTTGTTTACTGAGTGAAATCATATTGAACAGGAACCCACGGGGAATACCATTTATACAATGCTGAAAAGCATTTGGTGTCAGAATTCATTTAATGGCAAAACCTCTCTGTACTTCTGTCATGGACTTAGTGCTAAAATTGTGTACACAGGGTCCCTTGGAACTGTCATGATAAAAATCAGGGAGAAAGGGCCAAAGAGCCACTTTGTATGAGGAATATTCCTGGACAGAATGGAGGGAGGAGGCTTATTAACTCTTCCTAGGATAGAGCTAAGATGATTGGGCTGACTTCAAAAATCGAGATCTACTGAGAAGCCACAGTCAGTGAGCAGCATGTTAAGTGCACCCAAGCTTCATTTCTTTCTTTCTGTTTCTTTTTCCTTCCTTCTTTCTTTCTTTCTTTCTTTCTTTCTTTCTTTCTTTCTTTCTTTCTTTC
>NW_027397084.1:26024386-26072817 GCF_003265705.2 Callorhinus ursinus
TTCTTTCTTTCTTTCTTTCTTTCTTTCTTTCTTTCTTTCTTTCTTTCGTTAGAGAGTTGCACATGCGCACATGCATGTGCAAGACGTGGGAGGGACAGAGGGAGAGAGAGAGAGAATCTCGAGCAGACTCCCCAGCTGAATGCAGAGCCTGAACTGGGGCTTGATCTCACCACCCATGAGATCATGACCTGAGCCGAAACCAAGAGTCCGGTGCTCAACCTACTGAGCCACGCAGGGCCCCCCCTCCAAGCTTCATTTCTAACTGTAAGGGAACATTGCAAAGGTTTAGGAACAACTGAGAACAATTTTAAAAAATAAGCAGCAAGCCGGGGTTTACCTGATACCTACTGTCATGGGAATTACTGAATCAAGGGAGGGACATTTTTAATTGGAAACATTTTTTTAATCACTAAAATACAAATTTCCCTAGCTCATTTATAATCTATCGAGAATTTACTTGTAAGATAGTATTACAGGATAGTGTACACTATTTGGGAAATATTCTAAATGTGATTGCTTTCCTGGTAAAATTGAGCATTCTTTTTTTTTCTTTTCTTTTGTATTCTTTATCTAGAGATGCTATTTATTCACCTGTAAGGGACTGTGGTGTTTCATCTACTTGATATTTGCGATTCGCTGTATTTGTTTTTATCAGCTACCTATTATTAATGTGAACAGTCTGAGAAATACATATTTAAACCTAACAAAACTTTTAAAATAGCCTTCTTTTCAAAAGCTTGTTTCCAGGATTCTCCCAGCATGAAGGTCTCACCCTGAGAATATGTTAGGCCAGCTGGGGAAACAGTTATTTTCTAAGCCTACTTAGGCATAGCCGATTGCTGGGTAACGGTAATATGAGTTTACAAGGTTTTTTAGTGGTTTATTAGCATGTGACACATACCTAGGAATAGAGAAATAGCTTTTTACCCAAATGAGCCTCTTCCTCTACTTCCCATAATTAATATTACTTTATCTCACACCACTTCGTTGTACCACTTTTTCGAGTGAAGGCTTACATTTAAATTCCCTTATTGTATTCCTTAGGCCAGATATTCAGTAGCAGTTGCTGGGCTATCAGTGGGAATTCCTGGGCTTGCTGACTCTTTTGAGCCCTGGTCCGTGCCACCATAACCCCAGAGCTTTTGGCACCAGGCAGGACGAGAGCAAGAAAGAGGGCAGGCAGGGTTGCTACCAGAGCAAGAGCATGGCCCAGCACAATGTCAGCCCCAAAGTCACTAATACACAACACTTAGGGGTGAGGAACAGAGTGGAAGGAAATTTCAGGGAACACAGACAAAGAATGATATAGCAAAAGGAGTAGAGAAGGGCCAGATTCCCAGTGGAGAGTGGCAGAGCCATCATGTCCCCTAGAAAGAACGCACCTGTGGGGAATGTGGACCCTCTGAGTATAGGATGAATTAGCTACCTTCCATTGTACCCCTCGGCTGCAGTGTGACATAATAGTTCACTACTCAGCCTGCATTCAGGCTGCCTGGCTTCAGATCGTCACTCTGCTACTTACTAATTATGCCACCTTAGGGAGATGACTCAAACTCTCCTTGCCCCTGTTTCTTCATCTGTAAAATAGAGGTTATAAAATTATTACCAACTGTAGAGATTCCCGGGAAGATTACTTAGATAATATAAAATACTCTGGCTCATTCTTATAAAGAGCAACACAAGGAATTAAGTATTTTTGCACTGTTTGGTGTGTTGCAATTCCAAGAGCATGCTTCGGAACTCTATTTTTTGTATGGCTTTCTGCCACCAGTAGTACTTGCAAGAGTTTTTGTTTCCTTATCAAATCCTTTGCAGTACATTGAGTTTTACATTAAACCCACATTGAGGTTTACTCATGTGGAGCACCTACGCATGGAGGTATGGTTCCAGTTTTTCCTTTTTCATCTTGTTAATTGACAAAGGTACTGGGGATGCTATCAATCCAGGCCACAGTAACAGTAAGAAGAGTTACTTCTCCTTGACTGCTTTTGTATGCATTTCTTTTACAGCAGAATAGAGCCCTTGTTTAGACTTTTAAGTAGGAAACAATTTAACAGAAAAGAACGCTTGTTTAGAGTGTTAAGTAGGAAACAATTTGGTGTAATAGTCATAATTTTGCATGGATTTTCACATAGAATCTTGTCAACTGAATTCAGAAAACAGAGAGCAAATATCAAGAGAGCATGGGAAGGGAGTGGACCTCGTGCGGAGGAGTGGACCGCAGTCAGGAAGTGTGGGATGCAGATCTTCCATCTTAAATTATGTATGTATGGGTGGAGTTCCCTGCTTGCTGTTTTAAAAGATGCAAAAAAGAACCAGGCATATTTGTTATTCTCAAGGAGCTTGCAGAGTCGGGTAGGTGACATACAACGTATACACGGGAACTTTACATCCCCACAACCTAACGCAGACCTGGCACATGGGAACTATGAATTGCTCACTTTTTATCCTCAGAATATAGCAACAAGAGAAAATATAGTAAAAGGTTAAAGCAGGTTTTTATAAGTGCACTAAGAGAGATGTAGGGGAAGATGTGAAGGGTAAGCACTTGAGCCGGGTCTCCTGATGTGCAGGATATGTGGCTTGGTGGGCAGAGAGAACAGGAGCAAAGGTAGTAAGGGTAGGAGATTCAGGAGACGTGGGAGTGATTGTGAGTCGTTTAGTTTGACTAAAGGGAAGTGGTGAGAAGTGAGCTTGCAAAGTAGATTGGCTCCAGACCAATTCCAGTAGGCTTGGAATTTGGACTTGATTCTATAGGCAGTGAGGACCCTTGGAAGACTTTAGAGCAGGATAGTAGCATGATCAGAGTTGAGCTTTAGGCTTTAGAAGGATGAATCATTTCATTGATCATTTCCCATGATGAATACAATTGGGAAGGAGTACTGAACCATCTGGCAACGAGCATAGAAAGGGTAAGACCAGTGCAAGAGGCACTTGGAAGTTGAAATAGATCCAAAAAAAAAAAAGAAGAAGAAGTTGAAATTGATAGGACTCCTTTTGCACCTCCTAGTGACAGATGATGGTGCCTCTAGCAGAGCCGGGCAGCCCAGAAAGAAGAGCTGACTTGAAGGGAGAGGATGAGTTTAACTAGGGACGCATTATTAAGTTGAAGCTGCTGGCAGGACATTCAACACCGGCACTCATGAGATTTTCAGTGGAAAGATCCCTCACATACAGAAGATAATTGAAGTCTTGGAATTAATTGCAAAGTGAGAAAGGCCTGAGGACAGAAGACCAAGGAAAGATCTGTAAGGAATACTCCCATCAACAGAGAAGGCACAAACCAGGAGGGAATGGCAAAAGAAAATGAGGTAAACACATTGGTGCATCCAGGAAGTCACAGAGGGACAAAGTGTCAGAAAGGAAAGGACAGACAAGAATTTTAGTGTTGCAAATAAATATGGAACCTGAGAAGAGAGGCCGAATTTGGTGACTAACAGGAAACTCGTGACCTCTCATGAGAGCCAACGAGTAGTGAGGGACACCGTGTAAAAGCGTGTAGCGAGAAAAGTGGAAGCAATGGGCAGAGAAGACTTTTTGCAGGATGTATGGTAGTAAAAGGAAGGAGATCTTATAATTATCTTAATTCTCCTACTCTCTTAAAAGTCACCAACTTCACTTGGCAATTTAAGGTAACCGGCTATAAACTGAAAGGAAGCCCACCCTCCCACCCCCACCACCCCCACCCCCGTACACCATAAGGGAGTAACTTTGAAAGCTAATAGTGGGTGTGCAAGATCTCAAAGAAAGTGGTAACATATGGGACCAAGAACATAGTTAATATGTTCCAATTTTATGAAATCCATTATGCATATGAGTTATTGTAACATGAAGCATATAGGTTATTGTAACAATTAATGTGGTATCTCAGACAGCTCCAGCCCAGAGGAGAATCCCAGTGATGGATGAGCCATTTTGTGATCCAGCCATGTAGTTGCCTATGGATGTGGCCTGCCTTCCCATAGAAGAGAAGCAAACCATTGCCCTTCCATTACCATTGTCATATACCATTGTAATATCTGAGAAATAGACTGAGTAATCTCTTCACAAGAGAGTTCCTCAAGATGGAAAAGGAAATCAGACTCTCAATAGTGCACTCAGGAGGAGTAAGGAGAAACAGTCCTCCTAAAACCTGCCTTGCATATAAAAGACAGGATCAGTACAAGGATTTTACTGGCCTAAGAAATATGGAAAGATATTTGGGGTATTGTCCAGGAACTGCTGGGATACACTTAACTGTCAATGCTGAGTAGAAATTGCTTCAGAGTAAAATAAGTTTAAATACTACAATTAATGTGATTGCTATTACTAATATTATCAGCCCTAATAGAAATGATGAAAATAGATCTTCCCACTTGCTACTATATATCTAGTTGAGAAATGGTGAGAATAAGGTGCAATTTATCCTGGTTTAACAGTGATTCAATTTATATGAGAAAAAATGATCATAGCATGTTCATTGTAAATACCCAAAACCCCCAAATTCCAATACTGATTTCAGCATACATTATTCAAAATTAGATTCAAAATATGAAACAAACACACTGCTACAGCACAAGTGCAAAGGCCACTAATAATACAGTATAAAAATAGGGATAACATTCCAGAAAAAAAATGCATTAAGATTGAGCACAAAGTTAAGGAAGTACCACTCAGTGCAATGATAGAACCAGAATTAAAGCTGTGTGAGACCTGGCAGCTTCCTCTGGCAGCCTCCTGGTTTTAGAACTGAGTAAATTGAGGCCCCTGGTATCCAAGAGGCTCATTAAATGAATACTCAGATAAATCAAGCAAAACCCCTTCAATAAATCGGTAAGTCACATTAAACTATGACAGATTTTATATTTGTATATATTCATCAGTTTATTTTTTTAAATATCTAAGCTGGGTTTGTTTTTTGTTTGTTTGTTTTAATAATTTTTTAAAAGATTTTATTTATTTGGGAGAGCGAGAACATGAGCGGGGGGTGGGGGGTCAAAAGGAGGGGCAGAGGGAGAAGCAGACTCCCTACTGAGCAGGGAACCCAATGTAGGGCTTGATCCCAGGACCCCAGGATCATGACCTGAGCCAAAGGCAGATGCTTAATCGACTGAGCCACCCAGGCAGGCATCCCTCTGAGCTTAGTTTGAACGAAGCTAAACCTACAAGAATTAGCCCTTTTATATCATGAGTTAGAAAAATCTGTAAATAAGCACTCACACACATACTTATTTAAACTTGTATTGAGTGCGAAGAAAGGCTGATTAGTAAAAAATTCCATTGAGAATTCATGTTACTTTCAGCATAGTTTTAAAAAATTAACCTGCTTTCTCTGTTTATTAAAACCATAAATCTCCAAATTCAATAATTTTATAGACACTAATTAATACAGACTGCATTGTTGCGGATACTGTTAAGAGATTTTTATAATTTTAAGAATCGGCACTTGTTTATTACACAAAGTAAGCATATTGCAGGAGAAAACAGCTAAGAAGGGTATTTTTCTTAGTGCTGTACATTTTAGTTATGTTCATAGTGCCTCTGTGACTATTTTAATTACTGCTTTTATGAAAGCTAAGATCGGCTAATTTGAAATTTATATAAACATTGCCATTAATATTTAACTAAAATATATTTAACTTAAAATAGACGTGTCGTATTTGACTTGTATTTTACAAAAGTATAAATGTTATATCATGTGTGTAGTTCTCTTGACCCTTATGTGTCAAGAATTAATTTAGAGACATTTTAGAATTTTTAATAACAGAATTAGTTGACTTGAATAGTTTCCGGTTTCACAGTAATATCTCAGATACATGAGTATAGTGTGTTACACACACTCGGAGGGAGGACTTTATGTCTGTTCATTCATTCATTATGAATTAGGAAGCTCTTACTGCTATTGATGTCCTTTTTTTCATGATCTGAAAACTTGAAAAGTTAGTATCATGTATAATAGATAACAGGGAATCAATATTCACCCAGCAATAAAGCTACTAAAAAAGAAAAAGTAAATCTATGAATAAGAATACCAAGAATTTAAAATGAAATGATGACATCACATAACTTGAATCACATTTCTTCATAATTTGAAGTTCTTTTTTACAAAATCGCTACTAAAATCAAAGCTGTTCGGGGTTTCTTCCAAAAGTATTCAAAAATAAGAATTATCTAATAATCCAAAAGCAACCCAAGTTGAATACGCAGGATGAATACTCAGTAAAACTTCTAGGGCCTTGTAGGTGGGTCGTGCCGTTCTGGGAAAGACAGCTCTCCTCATCGCCCACCTTCTAGTCCGGTTCCCCCGGGGACTCTGGTTACTCAGCTGGGATGAGCCATCGGTGCAAGTTGGTGCATCTCACTCTGTGGAGTAACTTCTTACTTATCATGTTTTGCCAGCTCAGCTTTGGCCTACTGCCTCTTGAGCTTCTCTGAAGGTGATCTAAGTTTCCTGTTTGTCTGCTTGTTGGAATAGCACCTGATTTCCACTTCCTGGGCAGCTTGACTTGAGAAGATAACCCTATACTTGGTTTCTCTCCTGGACCCTTTCTCTGTTTCCTTTCTGATCTCTGCTCCCTTAATTCCTCTGCCCGGTGGCTCCTCCAGCCTCTCCACTTTCCTCACTCTCCCCATCTAGAGCCTTGGAGCCCATCTCCCTTATACCAGTGTAAGCCCATTAGGCTCAGATACTTCCACTCTCTGCCAGAGTCATCGTGCTTTGGTCTGTATTTTTCTTTGAAATATGTCTTTGAAACACAACTGAAATCTTTCTATCAACTCCTCTTATCATAGTGCATGGAAGTTCAGGTTGACCAAATAGAGGACCTCAAGCTTCCCATTTGAGAGCTAAAATATTACCATTGCAAACTGGATAGATGGGAGAACCGATGCACAGAGGAGGTTAAGTCACTTGGACAGACCACCCAGGTGGTGAGAATTATAGCTGGGATTCCAACCCAGAGAGTTGGAATGCCTGAGTGTATGTTCTTAAACATAGGCAATATGAGGGTCAGTGGGAGGGGTCAAATACTGGGGAGACTACTCTACTAACAAATCTACTAACCCATTACAAGTTACCAGCAAGCCCTTATTTTACTTTTTTTGTAAGTAGGTTTAAGAGGTTGTGAATTTATGTATAAATTCCAAAAAGTAAGTGTGTTCTTTAATAAGGACTGTATTTAAATATCTCATTTTCCTGTAGTAGGGGGAATAAAATGCATTGAAAACAGAACAACAGAGTAAGCCTGGGGGAAGACTTAAGAAAAATGGCAATTTTTTGCTCCCTCTGGCATCAAGTCAAAGACAGACTTAGAAAAAACGCATAGGCAACCCTGGAGATAGCAGTGAAATGTGTCACTGCCTTCTGCCATGAGGATCTGCCTCTGAGCACCAGAGGAGGCTTCAAGCTCTGCACATGTGAGGGTAGGGTTGCATGTGTTCCTCTTCTGATTGCTGGACTACTTTATGACTACATTTATAAATGTGGAGAAGCTGCATTAAATGATCCCATTGGTCTTCTAGCTGGACTTGCAGGGAAGAGAAGCTGTTCTATACATAATAAGGATGCATGTTGTAACAACAATGGAAAGAGAAAGAAAAGTGACAGGTACCACACAGTGACAGTGTGGCTTTGAAAACTGTTGGAACAGTGAAGATAATGTAGGGATGTTGAGATAAAGAGACTGATAAGGCCGATGGGACCGATGTTACAGATGCGGTGGGAGTTGCAACTGTATTCTGTAAGAAGTGGTGGAATATTCCACACAGTTACCTAATATTCATGTTCTAAGTCATTCAAAATCTGTTCCACACATCCTGCCAGCCACCCCACCCCCAGTGAAGAGTCACTCCAAAAAGGAAAAGAAAAAAAAAAGAACCACTCCAAGGAAGGAATGCCAAAGATTAGTCCTGGGTTCTAATTCTCTTTTCCCTAACATTTGGACATGTATAGACATTTCCTTTTCCTTGAGCTCAACTGTAGCATGCATATAAATGAGAGACAAATTTACTTGTCTTCCTCCCAAATTGCCTTTCATTGAGTTCTATATATTATGTCCTGTCAGTGTGGAAGACATTTGGAGCTAAATATTCTATCACAACTGAAATGCCACAGTCATTTATCTCTCCTTCCAAATAATGTTTGTTGCAGAATGGCCACTCGTGAAGTTTCAAGGGATTTTAAAAAAATATATTATAGTTTTCTCCACATCTCTAGTCAGCTGGTAATTTCTGACATTACTCTTCTCTTAAATCATCTCTCCATCTCCTTTGCTTCTACTTTTATTAAAAACCAGTTATTTCCCGGGCGCCTAGGGGGCTCAGTTGGTTAAGCAACTGCCTTCAGCTCAGGTCATGATCCTGGAGTCCCAGGATCAAGTCCCACATCGGGCTCCCTGCTCAGTGGGGAGTCTGCTTCTCCCTCTGACCGTCTCTCCTCTCATGTGCTCTCTCTCTCTCTCTCATTCTCTCTCTCTCAAATAAATAAATAAAATCTAAAAAGAAAACAGTTATTTCCTATCTAGACTATTATACTTCTCTTTTGTTTCTAGGGGTCCAGGAAGCCAGTGCCCACTCACTGAAGTGCCTTAGTATTGCTACCAAAACTGCCCTCACAGAACTTTGTTTAATGATCTGTAGTTTTTCTCTGCAAACCCCTTGCAATGCTTCTTCTTTCCTAATTAACCAGGATCAAGGGACTCAGTCTCTGCACTCAGGCTGTCATCACACCCCCTGAACTGCCCCATTGCAGCCCTTATGCCTCTTGTCTGCTAAACTCTCAGAAAAGTTATTAGTTTCCTCATCAGTCTTACCCCTGAGAACCTAGGCTCATAGCATGCTCCACACCACACTCATTTTTCCGTCAAGGAATCTTGGAAAATCTATCTTTTGCATGCACCCTTCCCTGACCAACTTCGAGAGACTATCAAATTCTTGCAGTGAGTAAAGATGCAGCCTCCCTGCTCTACCAGGTCAACTTGAACTGTCCTCAGAGAAAACAATGTTATTGCCCAGTGTCTTAATCAGCTCAGGCTGCTGTAACAAAATGCCATAGACTAGGGACTTTTAGCAACAGCTATTTATTTTTCACAGTTCTGCAGGCTGGGAAGTCCAAGATCGAGGTCCCAGCAGGTTCAGTTCCTGATGAGAGCTCTCTTCCTGGCTTGCAGATGGTGTCTTTTCACTGTATCTTCACTTGGCAGAGAGACAGAGCTCGGGTTTCTTCTTCTTCTTCTTAGAAGGACACTAATCCCAGCATGGGGATCTCATCCTCATCATCTCATCTAAACCCAATTACCATGCACAGACTCCACTTCCAAATAACATCCCATTTGAAGTTAGGGCTTCAGCAGATGAATTTGTGGGGACACAAACATTCCGTCCGTAATAGTTTCTGCTTGTGTATATGGTGATTTGGGTGACAACGTTTTTGCAAACTCTCCACTAGCCACAAAGGATGTTTGTAAGAAACACTTAGAGATTTACAGCTTCATAGAGTGACCATGTTTTCCTCAGAACTTTCTCCATTCACCTTTCCTTATGTAGTGTCTGCTGAGCTTTGTTCATAATGATAGTCTGCACCATGGTGACCAGGAGTTAAATTACAAAGTGTGGCAATTGGAGAGATGTCCACAGATGCCTCCCTAAAGCGTGCTTCTTAAGCTACGCATCTCAGTAATTACTTCTATTTCTTTGGGGTATTTCCTTAAATAAGTTTTATTTTCTATTTTTACTGGGCTTTTAGCATCTGTTGGAGAATAGGAGGACAAATCAATTTATAAACTCGATACATTTATTTCCTATTGCTGCTGAAATAAATTACCACAGCTTAATGGCTTGAAACACCACAAATGTATTACTTGACAATCCTGGAGGTCAGAAGTGCAAAATGGGTCAGGACTAAAACCAAGATGTAGGCAGAGCTGCATTCCTTCTAGAGGCTTTAGGAAAGAATCCATTTCCTTCCCTTTTCCAGATTCCGGGGCTGCTTGCATTCCTTGGCTCATGACCCCATATCACTCAGACCTCCACTTCCACTGCCACTTCTCTGACTCTGATACACCTGTCTTATAAGGACCCTTGTGATCACATTGGGCCCACTCTGATAATTCAGGATAATTCCCCATCCTTAACTTAATCGAATCCTTAACTTAATCACATCTCCAAAGTCCCTCTGCCATGAAAGATAACATATCCATGAATTCTAGAGATTAGCTTATGAAGATCTTTGAGAGAATAATGCCCTACCTCCCCCACTCTATTTAGTTGTCAGTTTGAACTTGTATATAATACTCTTCACATACTAAATTGAAAATAAACATATTACTATTCAAAGGAAGAGAGCAAAGTTGTTTTTTAAGATTACAGTGAGGGGGTGCATTGTATTGTGCTTTTTTTTAATGGAAGAATATTTGTCACATATTCTTGATATACCATGGTGGTTATATATCAGAGTATCATTGATACATTTATACAATGCATGTATATTCATAGATGTAGCATTGAAACTGATTAGGACCATGGGGCACCTGGGTGGTTCAGTCGGTTAAGTGTCCAACTCTTGATTTCGGCTCAGGTCATGATCTCTGGGTTGTGAGTTCGAGCCCAGCATCGGGCTCTGCGCTGGGGCTGGAGCCTGGTTGAGATTTTCTCTCTCCCTCTCCCTCTGCCCCAACCCCTGCTCATGCTCTCACTCTCTCTCTCTCAAAAAAAAAAGAAGGAAAGAAAGAAAGAAAGAAAATGAACAAGACCTAAAAAAATGCCAGACCTCTATTCAATACAAGTACATGCATTATAGGAATCTTCTAGAATTTTCAAATGTAAGAACATGTCACATTTCTGAAAAATCCTCCCACTGACACTTTTCCTTACCCTGCCTGAGGTTTGTTGTTTTTTTTTTTTTTTTTCCCAGCATTTGTTTTGGACACAAACACTTTCCCCTGTAACAACCTTTGAGCCAATGACAGCTGCAGAAGGAAACCCTGCATGTTGTTGGCAGACGCTAGGGCTCCCATCAGTCCCTGACCCCAGCATGTTCTGAGCCTGCCAGATGCTTCCCAGTTTCCTCACGTCCTGCTCCTGCCACACCACTAAGGTTGCTTTTTTGTGGGCCAAACCATATGCTAGCTCACAGATTCAGAGATGAAAAATGAAGTGGAAAAAAAAATCTTCTAATTAACTTTGTAAAACATACATGGGTAGATTGTGGATTATGATGACAACACACTCAAATACATTTCCTAAGGTGAAGTCTGGCCAGCTTCAAATCATTAGTTTGATCTACTTTACCCACCACTTTTGTCTTTTTTTTCCTTCCTAGTACACAATATGCAGAATACTTTCATGTGTTTTTATTAGATTCACTTCCATTTTTCCCAATCATTTCTATCAATAGGTACCATTTTGAATGTTCTTTCCTCTAATTTGTATTTAAAACAGGATCACTGAATTCCAGTGAGACAAATATTAAACACGGGAGGTTAGGCTCCCATGTTTCAGAAAATTTGTTTCCTTTTTAAATAATTACTAATATTTGAAGATTGTGAATCATAAACTTAATTACAAGCTCCTTACCTCCTATTTTAGAAGTAATTAAGCAATAGAAATGGTGTGCACGTGGTCTTCAGTTCTTAATCACCAGTAAATTTAGGGGGGTAGGGTTTGTGACATAATGAAGATGAAAAAATTTGAGTCTTAAAAGAGAACAAACATGATAACTAAATTAAGAAATCGTTAATTTTTTTTCTTGTATCAAGATATTCATTAATTTTGACATTTGTCGTGTGTTCTTAAAAGACATATTTCTCTCATCGTTGTTCCTCCTTCTCCACTTGGCAATTATTGTTATTTTCTTTTGCCCGAGTAATTTAAGACGCTGCAAAATTAGCCTGCCTCTCAATTTACACATTTACTTATTAGGGTAAAGCCAATATTTTTATCCCAGCATTGAGCTTGTGCTTTGCAGTCTAACGGTAAGGAGAGCACTCAGAGGTGTGGCGGAAGCAGCCATAAAGCTGCCAGCCAACAGCAGGTGTCACTTGCAGGTGAGGAAGGAAGGGGGTCACCTCACCTGGATACAATAGTCCCCTAACAGCTTGATAGATATGTTTACAAGCCAAGCCCATATTAAATCTTATCTTCTTTCTCCCTCTCTCCTAATATCTCCCCCTTCCCATTCTCTCTCTCATCTTCATGCTACAATTAATAATATTTGGATACAGGAAAAGTCATCCCACTATTTCTAAGACAATCCCGCCATAATGCCTGGCCAGTGTGGAGAGCTTTCACTGTTTTCAAAGCAACTTTCTAGCCATTCTCCACTTTGATCCTCACAACAACCCTGAGAGGTGGGCAAGAGAGACAGTAATATTCCCATTTGGACACAGGAAGAGACCTCTTCAAGCCTCAGCATCTTTGAGGGGCCCTAGGCAATGTTGTCATCTGTAACAGCCAGGTGAACTTTATGGTAAAAGCAGCCCAGGGAGAAAAAAAAAGCAAAAACGCATGTTGGCCTGGTGCGCCTCTCATGTTCCCTGACACGTTTTTCTCTATTTCCCCTAGTATAATGTTCACGCCCGCCTTCAAGTGTTCCATGCTGTTAGGCTGTCTTTTTCCTTATCACCCCTCCAAAACTACTCTGCACACAGACTGTGACAACTGCCACAGTCCCGATGCTCTCTGTTCTCCTTTCCTACTTCCTGTTTTTCCCATCACACTGACTACCTTTGGACATCTTATATATTTCACTTGCTGACTCAGTGTACTTGTTTGGCTTCCCACTGGAAGGTAAGATTCTTGAAGGTAAGGACTTTTGTCTCTTCTGTACATCTCTCCCCAGCAACTGGGATAGTGCTGGCAAAGGGCATGGTCAGACAACAGGAGTCACTGGGTGCTGACTGGAACTAAGGGCCAGAATGTTCAGCTGGTGCTCCACTGGGGGAGTTCTCTCCTTTTCAGGGACAAATAGCTCCCTACCTACTATTTTAGAAGTAATTAAGCAGTAGAAATGGTCTTCAAATGGTCTTCAGTCCTATATGCAAGGGTGAGAACAGGCCTATAAGCAAGACAAATACAGTTTAATTAGAGTAACAGTCTGGCCTTAGGACTCAGCCCTTTACAGAAGCTTATGGGGCCTCCATTGTCTAACAGGTGAAACCTTAAGGGCCCATGATAAGCTGGGTTTGGGAACAGGTCCTCCTGCTTAGGGGAGGTGAGTCCCTCAGTCCAGGTACCTCATTCCTAAGCAACCTGGAAGTAACTGTTAGGGTCACTCCTGTTTGTCTACCCACATTGGCACACAGGAAGCTCTGCATTTATCAAATGAATGAATGGATGAATAAGTGAATGACAAATAAATGAAACCCATCATTATATATTAAAGTAAATCAATGTTATGGAATGCTTTATTCTTAATTGTAGAGAGAAAGCCTCAATTGGACAAAAGTCAACAAATAAAGAGGGATATTTGGGGTCGGGGAAGCCAACTCAATTGTCCAATTACATCTGCCTTCATGGGGTCAACTTTGGGTGTTGTGCCAGCAAGCAATGGCCCTTCCCTGGTTGATAGCCACTTTGATTCTGGCAACTTTTTCCCACCACTTCCCTGCCATAGATCCATGGCAAAAGCTTCAGCTCTGGAGACTGTAATTTACACATACCAGTTCAGGGTATAAATGCAAAACTATGAGCTTACAAGGTAAAGACACCACTTTAATCTGCTCTAATCATCAAAAGATACATATACTCATATATGACATTAGGAATACTTCAGTCAACCAGTCATTCTTCCTCTGAGATTAGTCATTAAACCCCCTGGTTAGCCTCATTAATGCCTTGGGATTAACCAGATGATTATAACGAGCTAAATTTAGAAACAACAGTCATTTTTTTTGTGGATTAAAAATAGTGAAAGTCAGTGTCTATCAGTCTTTTCACTTCAGAAGCTTTAAGAACATTATAGGAAATAATGAATAAAAAAAGGTATGTTGTGCTTCTAAATGAAAAAAAAAGGCTATTATTTCAGCAGTCTTGCATGTCTGACTGCTTAAATATACATAGTTATGTTTAATATTATCTCCTAAGTGTTCCTGCTATGATCTTAAAATTTTTTTAAAGTACTTCTGTTTTGAATACAACCCACAAAATAAACTTATAAATGTGTGTACACACATATGTGTGTGTGTCTGTGTATATATTTGTATGACATATTCATGGTAAACAAGTTCAACTGACTGGTGTGTGGCCTGATTCAGCTTGTTGCTTGTTCATTTTTTTCCCAGTGTACCCTGGCTCTCCAGAGATGCTCTCATATACTCCCCTCCCCAGGACCCAACAGGTGTCCCATTCTGCCACAGGACCTCTTACGGGGGCCCTTATCAACTAGCTACTGCTCATTTTAGTACATTCTTAAAAATCTGAAAAACCAGGACAACAAAGGAATATATTATTTAAAATAGGATTTCATGCAGCAGTTAGATAGATGAGAGATATTTTGGCCCAAAGCATTTTCGTAGCACACATCCCACAAAGGGGCCTTCTTGGATCTGCTTGCCACTGACTTTACAACAGTATTAAAGGCCTCTCTCTCTCCCTCCTCTCCTCCATTCATTCATTCGACACACACTTACTGAATACATTCTATGCCTATGGGACAGTGCTAGAAACTGTGGGGAGGCTTTAGACTCATGAGACACATACCCAAAATGCTACAGTGTGAATTTCCCAGGTGAATAGTTTAGACACTTCTGCAGACCAAGATAAGGGTTCCAGGAGGAAGAATGCTCAGGCCCAAAGGATCTGAACTAAGAAGGAATTGTTAAATGTAAGTAAAAGCCCAGTAAGTGGAGGAGAAGACAGAGGAGTTCTAGGGTAAGGGAAGACATGACAAAAAGCATATAAAGGGGAGAATGAGTAGATGTTTGAGACAAGGTAGGTTTTCAAGTTTACATAAACCAGGTTTCTCAAAGACAGTTGGGGGAGAATGGGACTGGAATGATTTGCGGTGGGCAGATTGTGGATAATCCCAAGGGTGGGCTTCGGGACTTTAGATTTGCGGATTGATTGACAAGGAGATCCATTAAGAATGTCTCTGAGGATGTGATGTGATCAGAGAGCTCCTTCAGTAGAGTTAAACTGGTGTGCAGAGAAGATTGGAGTAGGGCTATTGTGGGGTGATGTGGGCCTGACTTCAAGGAGACTTTCAGGGCAGGCAAAGCCCACGTGATTGTGAGGGAGGAACGCAGGGTAAAAGAGAAGGAGAAGTCTACGATAACCCAGGAGTGGATCCCAGCGAGGCCTTTAATGGAATTGGAGAATCAAGAAGAGGGCATTCTGAATTTCCTGCAGGAATAATGGGTCGTCCATAGAGAAATATCCAGCAGACAGCAGGAAAGATAGGGTCAGGATTTGAGAGAGAGTGCGCTGAAGGTGCATATTTGGGAATCACTCCATAGAGATTAGAACTGATGAGACTGGCAACGTATGGGATATTTAAAAGAATGAGAGCAAAGGGAATTTTAATGATCAGCCCCAGCTTTTCCTGTTCTCCCTATTTTAGGTGACTCTACACTAGCAGTTCTCAACTGGGGGTGGATTTTGTTAAAAGTGCAGGAGGGGGAGGTTGTGATGCCCTGGCATCCCAAGGGTAGAGGTGAGGGAAGCCGGTAAACAACACACAATGCTCAGGACAGCCCCATAGAAAAGAGTTACTTGGTCCAAAATGTCAGTAGCATGGAGGTTAAGAAACCCTGCTCTTTATTTGCCAAAAGAAAATCCCTTCAACATCTTGTTCAGTCAGATGAACATTGTCTCCCAAATGCTTTCATCTCCTACAAGAATTTAAAAAACAGAAATCCTTTCAGAAGCAAATAAGCTTGTCTACACAGCTCTCCAACTCTTCCCCATGTTTCCCCATAAAAGAAAAATTGAATACTCAACCTAAGAATACCAGCCTTGGACCAAATTGTTTACACAAAAGCAAGCCCACACGCATCTTTTTCATGTAATTCCAACTTAACACATATATGGTAAAACCGCTGGGAGGGACACCAGGAGCAAGTTCACACTTGGTCATACTCGTCCCGGGTGTTCAGAGATGCACATAGTAAGTAAAGAATGTGTTTGTGTCCTTGAGCAGCCTCAGTCTGCCCTTGAGCCTTCGTGCCTGCCGGCCAAGGGCAGCAGTGATGCGCGAGGGCTGTGCTGTGCTTGCACTGCATTGCCCAGGTTCCTTGTGTTTCTGCACTTGGAAATAAGATCTCCTCAGTAGATGCCTGCTTAATTCATTGTGATTCAACTAGAACAAAGAGTAAAAAAATGAAAAAGTCAAAATATTCATGAACTCCTTGACAAGTAGCCTGTATACTGGGATGTCATTTTTGTAAATGTGTGTGTATCTTTGGAGATCCCCATACGGAAAATATTAATAGAGTATTAGTAGTCATTTAACTTCTAGGTTATGGACTGGCAGAAATTCTGTTTGGTTTTCCCTTGGTTGGTTTCTACATGGTCTGCATCGGAATTACATTTTAAGTCAGAAATTGGAAAACAAAATTTCTGAAGATAACAAATTACATGGATTATATTTTTTAGGATTGGTTTTAGAAAAACCTAAATGTCTATCCACCCATAGGAAGTAAGTAACTTCCTTAATAAAATATAAAATATAAATAAATTGTGGAATATTTATATGATGGTATAACTATATAGCAATTAAAAAGAATTCTCTACATCCATATTTGTCAACATCCATAGATCTCAAAAACATGGAGTTGAATGAATGAAAGAAGCAAATTACAAAGTAGTATGTAAAATTATATTTCTTATGTAAATTTAATAAGAAACATTAAATAACACTATACAGGTTTCCCTTGCTTTTTGGGAGTTCACATTAGGCCACTTCACATTTATGAATCTACATTACTACCTGTTTTTGCTAACCAAAAGAAATCTAAAGAGAATTTTCACTCTTACAAAAAAAAAGATGAAAAGCAAACATAGCTTTCAGTGTTTGTTTTGCCCCAAGCCTTTATAGAGGCAGCACCCCCAGAGCACGGAGTTGCACCGCCAAGCTCCTTCCATGGGAAGGAAGCTACACTCAGCAGCTCAGCATCGAGCAGCCTATAGCTTTGAACTCTGTCTCTGAGCATCTGTGCTTTATCTCAATTTATTTTGTGCATCCATTAGCAAGTTGTGTCCTAAGGTAACAGAAAAGCCTAAGACAATGTATTTTGAGGTCCTGGGAATGCTCAAAAATTTTCCATATGGTTTTTCCATATAATTGCTTCTTCACTTTATACCATTTTGGCTTATGAAATTTCGTAGGAAAGCTCTATTTTGGACAGCTGGGGAAACCTGTAAATGGATTATGGATTATTGGATATAGTAAAGTTATAAAAATATAGACTGGAAAGATACATACTTCACTGCTATAGTCATTATATCTGGTGAGGGAAGAAGGGGAAATAGGCTGGGGAGAAAAGAGTCACCTCGACTTGATGAAAAGTTCTGTAGTTCTCATATAAAATGAAGTGAACATAGACGAAGCAAAATGACAAAATATAAACATTTGTAAATTTAGGGGCTGGATATATGGATGTTTGTTGTATTATTCTCTATACTTTGCTGTATTCTTTTAAGCTTTAAAAAAAAAGAAGGAAAAAAGTATTTCATTAAATGGAGCTTGAGTGTAGAAAAATAGTATTGAGTTGACTGCAAAGTAACTACCCCTAAATTAGGAGAATTTACCAAGAACTATACTGCTCAAAAGAAGTAACACCTATTTCCATTCTTGTAAGAGGTTTAGTATCGAATATTATGGCTATTCATCTGACTCTGAAGTATGTACCTAAATAAGAAAGATTTTGTTTTTTGAGTAAAGACTCTGAGGAGAATACCCTAGAAGAGGCTTCAAGAATATAGGAATTGATATTTATAATTTAAGAAACCTGGTTCCAGATAGTATAATACCTGTCAAGGGTCTTACACAAAATCATCCCACAGAACATAAGCTGCCTCTTGATAAAAAGGCCAAGACAATTAAATTCAATGCTATTCACGTAAGGAAACTTTAGAATTGGCCTTCTGCTGTAAGACCCTGCTGGTCTTGCTTCTTTTATGTGGAAATAGGATTGTTATACAGCATGGAAAGCTGAAGCAAGGCCTGTAATCTTTTCTTAAAATACATGTGTAACTTCCATTAGCACATATCCTAAAAAATATTCTGGCCCCACTAGTTTTGTTGTATGGCCCTCAAATGGAATATGGAAAAATAGCCAGGAATGTTGATTTTCCTTTTGATGCCAAGTCCCATTTATTTTATATCATTTCCCTGCTGTCCCTCCCACCAAAAAACCACTGAACTGACCCACTTTTGTTTTCTTGTTTTAACTCTGACCATAAATTATGTAAATTTTTTATAAGGTCACCACAATATTTTAGTCCACCTTCATTTCAAATGTGCAATACACCCCAAACTCAGGAACATGTTGAGTAGTATTGTTTTTTCCTTTCTTTGCAAGGAGACTACAACATAAATTATCTACAAACATTGTAGGCATAGACCTAGGTCAGGGATGTTAGATGCATATCATGGTTTCTTTCATCCCCATTATTATCCAAAGTGATTATTGGTTACATATTAAAGTGCTCTTTCCTGCCAAGCCTAGAAGCAGCCTCAGAATCCTTCTCAGCATTCAACTTCAGTCTGATGCTCAGTTAATCACAATTCATACCTGAAGTGAGACCTCTTACTGTAGATGTAATCCAGAATGTATGGAATGGTTTTCTGCTACAATCCAACTGATAAAACATTGCTTCAATCCTATTGGTTGAGAACATTTTTCCCGTTCTAGTTCCTGGTAGTAGATTACCATCTGCTCTGTAAGTAGCAAAATTGACTTTCTCTTTGTAGATCCCAAAACAAATATATTTTTTCATCAATAAAATTTCACTCATTTTTTTCCCAGCAGGGACCTAGAGTAATTTTATCAACAATGTATTGTGGTGGTAGCAATTAATAATACATTGAGTAAATTATTATTATGTTTTAGACACTGTGCTAAGTGTCATACAAATATTTCTTCATTTTATCTTTGCAACAACTCTGTGAGTTAGGGACTGTAATTATACAGATGAGAACACTGAGGTATAGGGAAGGTAGATCATTTGACTAGTAATGACTGAAAGTGGCTGCATTCAGTTTCAAATCCATGTGCTATGCCCTTTAACCATTAGACTGACTACACTATGTGTGCTAGAGCCTGCGTAAGCAGGCTCACAACAGCCAACTGTTGAATTTTTAGGCATTTTACAAGCTGGTTGTTAAACGTGGCCATTATTAAAATTTAAATTATAAAAACTTTAAAGTACATTAAAAACAAAGGTAATAAATATTCAAAGTCCATCACTTGCTAATTATTTACTACACCTTACTATTTTAACGCTTTATTTTCTATTCCATACCTCCACCCCATATTTTTCCCCTCAGAATCCATTCCTTTCAAAATAAATCTGTTGGAGAAGTGAAAAAAAAATGAGGTTATTTGCACCCATTGTGCCTTTAGGGTCGGAGGACTACAAAATAGCGTACGACTGCACTTGTCTTCCCAAGTCTACATTCAGTGGCTTCACACTGGTAACTTGAAATCAGCCACCGATGGCAAATGCTACAAATCAGGGTTTGGTTCTGTCTGTTTGAGAGACAGGCGTTAAATATATACCAGCACACCACTGACTATATTGGTGGTGGTGGTCTTGTTTTTGTTTATTTGTTATTTTCATAGTTGCTTCTGCCTGCATTCGACTCCTCACTACTACTGTAGTTTGGGATGAGTTGAGATTTTGGTGAATGTGTCTCATCAGAGAGTGAGAAGAATGATGAGCCTCATTAGATTGTCTAGTCAAGCTGTAGGTTACTAACAACACAGGCCTGAATTTTAAGAATAGGAATATTTATTAGATGACAAATAAGAAAGTAGAAAATTGTGCTTCTGGGCATAAGCTAATGACTATGTGACCTTCAGATAAGTATCTGAAATTTAGATTGTATTTGTTAGAGGAACACTAGAGGAGATCTGCAAATATCGTAGTTTGTACGTACTCATTTTTATGTGAGCATGATGATTTATTTTATAATCTCCAGCTACCTGCGGTGTCTAGAGCCACTGTCCATACCAATCTGCTGTTTCAATTTCTAAACAAAAGTTGTGAGTTTTTGAAAACAGGGCCATGTCTTTCTAATCTTTATATTTCCATTCTTCATTCTACCCTTTGTCTTTGGACAATGTGTTATAGTTTGTAGGTGCTGATAAATAATTGTAGCATTCATCTGGTCATAGGACTCATGGCCAGTATTCTCTTGATAAATGTGGTTATATATTGTATTTCCTGGAAGTCTGTTAGAATTTGGAACTGAGTGGAAAATTTGCATATTTCTGTTCTCACCTCGCCAAATAGTGTTTTGGTTCACTTTTATCTGAACCTTCAGTGAGCCATTTAGCACCTGTTTGGAGAGCAGTATGAGGTAAAAATTTCAAGTTAATAAAGTTATGTCGTTACTCATTCATTTGTTCATTCATTCAGTGATTTTTTTTTTACCAAGTACAATAATAATATAAGCACACTAAGCACTTCTTTAGTACTTCCTTTGTGCAAGGTTCTAATATATATATGCACTTGTTCTATCTTATACAAAACATGCAATAACTTTATGAGGCAGCTGTTATTATTCCCATTTAAAAGATGAGGAAATTATTGTTTGGAGAGTTCAAGTTACTTGTCCAGATCTTATACTAGATAAGTGTCTCCTAATTCTGAGCTTCTAAATTTAACACCTGTGCTAAATGCTATGCAGAATGTCAGAGGAACGTAACATAGTTATGAATATTGAAGAACTCTCAACCTCATTGGAAAAAAGACACATGGGAATGGTTGCATAAAAAAGATCAATTTATATCCATTGAGCCACATACACACACATGCAAAACACCAAATATAAAAGGCAGAAATAAAGAGTTTGACTCTCAGTTTGTAATACTGTATTTTCATTACTCTACAGTCCTACAGTCTCCTTTTGCCAGTCTAAAACCTTCATATTATCAATGCTGACAAAGTAAATTTGAGAAGTCATCATACATGTATGTTGCTACCCATAATGTTTGGAGAATACACTACAGGTTGAATTAATGTGGCTAAATAGAAACCTGGTAATATGTCTCATGGACACCGACTTTTTTGATGGCTCTTGCACAGTTTCTTCGAACAACAGCTCTCTTAATAAGGTGTCACTACCCAGTACCTCAGTAACTCTCTTCCTTTACACAATGCTAATTGATTAATTCCTTTCCTTTTTATGCTTCTTATGTGGTATCCTAGAAAATTCTCATCAAAGTAGTTTACAAAATAGACCTCTATATTCCTTGAAGAAACAAACAAATATTACTTTGTAAAAGGAAATCAGTAAATGAAATTCAGTAATCATTCACAAATATTCTCTATCATTTTACTCTGATTAGTATATACAAACCATAACTTAATTTATAATAACATTGCTCACAAATTATATCACTTTCATTTTTCATGAATTATGTTTTTTACATATTTTGTATCATACCTAAAAGAAACACCAGCATTTTAAAAAGAATAATTACAAAAAAAAAGAATCATTACAGACCAAAAACTTGTAAGGACTTAACTTTGTACCATTTTGTATATATATGGTTGGAGTAATTTTTCATGGGAATTTTAACTATTGTATGGCCTTTCAAGTACAATAAGCTTTAGGTATTTTCCAGGATAATGTATTTGACTGATGGTCCATATAGTGCCTTTGTGCAAATCAGGAAAAGACACCCTTTTTCCAGATACTTTTTCCATTGGTTTAGAAATTGTTGTAATATACTGGTTTATTTTTAAATTTTCTTTATCGAGGTCCTATATCATTTTCTTCTTTAGAAGCACATTTTGTTTTGTCAACCTGAACTTATTATATAACAGCTGCTTTAAAATCCTTGTCTTATAATTGCAACATTTAGGTCATGTTGGGGTTGCCATCTGTTGGTTGTTTTTCCCTTGAAAATGGGTCGTGTTTTCCTTACTTTCTGTCAAATAATTTGGAGTTATATCCTAGACATTGTGAATGTTATGTTGTAGAGACTCTGGATTCTATTATGTTACTCTAAAGGGCACCGATGTGTTTGTTTTAGCAGGCGGTTGTCCTGGTTAGACTCCACTGTGAACCATCTCACCTACGGTAGTGAGCAGCTTAGATCACCGTTCAGATGGCTTTGAATGTGTCCTGCACATGAGCATGCTTCAAGGGGTTAGTAAGGGACTTGGGTAGAATTTATACACAAACCTTGGAGCTCCCCTTCCTAGACCCTCTCCTTCCTGAAATGTCTCCCCTCACTTCTTGGTGGCTCCTTCCTTTGGTTTCCCCGGCTAAACTCAGGGTAAAACTGCAAAAATCTGAAACTCAGCTTCTGCTAGGTGCTTCCTGCACATTTTTACTCCCCCGTCAAGGTTTTCCTACTTTTGCTCACTCTCCAGAGTCTTCTTGTATTTTGACCGAAATTTGTAGTAATTTGCAAGAGATTCGGTTAGGAGCTTGTTTTCCACCCCAGAAATGGAAACTCCTCTTGATTTTATAGAACAAAACATTTTAGTATCATTTGCCAAAACCACATTGCAATACATATTAATTTATGATGTCTGTGATCTCTAAATGGCTCCCTTGAGGGTTAGGCAGTTTACAACCCTCTGTGTGTATGCAACAGCCCTGATAGTTGTATGTACATTATGCATATTATGTTGCAAGCCCATAGTTATTTTGATACAGTCATCAGGAAACCTATGGGTGACTGTTTTACATAAAATCTAAGGCTATGTTTTACTTTTGGCCCTTGTCCTCACCTTCACTGAAACATTCACCTAAAGCACCCAGACTGCTGAGATTCAATCCCGCTCTCAAATAACTAGAGAGAATTTTTCCATTAGTTTCCGAGTAATGTATTGCAATACTTGATACAGGATTGCCAAGAAAATCCCACTTAAATCTAGCCTGCTGCCTCTGTCACTGCCACAACTTGCAAGTTAGATTCCACACCTCTTCACATTCCCCCTTTCGGGTCACACTGGGTATTGTTCACTGGTTGCCTTTTTTTAAAGCTCACAATTCCCATTAGTTTTGTAAAAATGCTGTTTTGATTGTAAACTTCTGATGATGAAGACCAGCCCAGTACTTATTACTTAAATTGAGTAAAAACTTCTTTCGAGCTTGAAAAGAACTTCTTAAACTAAATTTATCAATTCTTTCAACTTTCTTTTCTACAAGATTATGAACGTGCCCCCATCCGTATTCTGTCATGGATATGCCAAGTCATTCCTTATCCAAACCTTTGTTACAAAATGCTTAGGATATTGAAAGAAATACTTCTAGGGGCGCCTGGGTGGCTCAGTCGTTAAGCGTCTGCCTTTGGCTCAGGTCATGATCCCGGGATCCTGGGATCAAGCCCCACATCAGGCTCTCTGCTCAGTGGGAAGCCTGCTTCTCCCTCTCCCACGCCCCCTGCTTGTGTTCCCTCTCTCGCTGTCTCTCGGTCAAATTAAAAAAAAAAAGAAATACTTCTAGATTTCTATATTCTTTCTTATTTTTATTTCCCCCCCAGAACTGTCATTGTTAAAGACTGTAGTGCCATATTTCTGACATGCTGTTTTTATTCACCATAAACCCTTAGCTCTTTCTCTGCCAGTATCACACCTGATTATTCCTTAGGAACCATATGCTCCTTCTTTCATTTAGATACATAATGCTTATTAAACATTAAATCCCAGTATTTATTTCTTAAAAGATGTAGAACTCATATGTCTACTTGTATCAATAACAGATTAACTCTATAAATTACTGCAATTATTATGAAATACTTGAGGAATATTGATATTCAAGTTGAATATAGTATCAAACAAATGTACCAAAAAATGATGAAGTCAACTAACTTTTAGAAGGTTGGTTTTGGATCTCAGGGACTCCTTTTTTTTATATTCATATTGACTTTTGATTTATGCACATAAAATACAAAAATAACTTCAGTCAAAACTAGCCAAAGAACAGAATAAATAAGAACTTATCATAATGGGGCGCCTGGGTGGCTCAGTCGTTAAGCGTCTGCCTTCTGCTCAGGTCGTGGTCCCAGGGTCCTGGGATCGAGCCTCCCATCGGGCTCCCTGCTCCACGGGGAAGCCTGCTTCTCCCTCTCCAACTCCTGCTTGTGTTCCCTCTCTCGTTATGTCTCTCTCTGTCAAATAAATAAATAAAATCTTTAAAAAAAAAAGAACTTATCATAAGACCCCATTAACTAGAGATTCCCGCACATCATAAAGCATTAGAGATCAGGCCAAAAAGTTTTCTGGTGGGGGAGGGTCAACTCTAAGAAATAAGTTTTGGAAGATAATGGGATGTGGAAATAAGCACGCCAATATGTTGACATCATTTGTTGAAATGATTTCCAGAAAGAGATGAAACACCTTTCTCTCTTATTAAGTCCATTGTTAAGCCTCCGATGTCCGTTCCACTTTGGCTCTGTCTTTAAGCAATAACTGGAAAGTATTTACTCTGCCTGTAAGGCTAGATAGCAGTCGCAATGATAACAAGCATTAATGACTTTGATTCACTGAGTGAGTACCATGTGCAAAAACCATTTGTGTGGACAGTCCGTAAAGCAGTTACTATAACCCCCCTTTTTCAGAGGAGGAACCTGACACTCAGAGACATTATGTAGTTTATCCAGGGTTGCACTGATGGAAACAGCGGAAAGGGGATCATAACCCACATCTGTTTAACTCTGAAGCCTGAACTTGTAACCACTACATGACACAGGGAAAGACCTAATAAGAACACACCTTGTAAGCTATCTCTGGAAAGGTTGCAATCATAGATGTGAAAATGCTTTGAAAGCCAAAGAGTTCTGTAGAGATGCAAGGCTTTGTTCCTTCTTGTTTGTTCATTTTTCTTTGTTTTTACCCTTTTCTCTCATCACACTTGGTAAATAGATGAGTCATCCTGAAAATGTGTGCTTCTCTTCAATTTATTCATCTCTAAATCTATTCCATAATGAAACATACTCTTCAAAAACTGACAGTGTAAAAATAATAGAATTGAGATAAAATAAACCCCTCTAACTGAAACTATACATGTTAGTCTATATTTTCTATCATTCTAATTTCTTGTAACAACTAGCTGTGTGTACAGAAATACAGGAATCAACCTAATAAACCTTACTCAAGCCTTCACATTAAAGTATTGTATAAAAGCAAAATTGTAATGATAGAAGTAAAAGTCCTACATAAAATTCCTGCAAAGTACACAATTTTAAAAAAATAAAACACATTGTAAAGCAATCGGTTCTATAACAATAACATCCCTAACCTTTCCCTAAATTACATGAAGGTTGTGACATTTCATGGCCGTTGGCACAGCTAAATATAAACAGATTATTCTGTGCCTGCTCCCTGTGCTTTTGCTGACTGACACAACAATTAAGGAAACAAGTTTCCTTTGTAAATTACAGCTCCACGCAGCTTTGAGTAAGCAGAGAGTGTACATTAGAAATATTTTTAGCTTGACATGAAACTTTCCAAAGGATCCTAATTAAGAATTTAAGCCCAAGAAACTATAATTGCAACTGCCAAAATAACTGGGAAATCATACCTTTGGTGGGATCAATCTTAAACTAAAACTACTGTTTGGAAAACCTTGTGGAAAGGCTTTATTATTCTTCAACATTGTCTTACTTCTAATACTGCCCACTTTATGAGAAATTCAGGTGCATTATTTATATGCGGTAAATGTGTGAGCACATAGGAGTGAAAAAATGAATGTAAACATCAGCCTTTTGTGACTAGAAAAGAAAGCTTCCCGAGTCTTACCTTACTGAACTCTAAAGCAGAGCATCACATGTCCATGGGGTCAACTGTGGATTCTAGCTGTGGAAGTTCACCCATCAGAATCACCAGAAGAGGTCTTAGTAGAGCATCATCTCACTTATATTTTGATCCAAAAATGATTTAATCTTTGTAAATGTGCAGCATTTACAAAAGAATAGGTATGGAGTTTTATGCAAAATATTTCTATGTAGTTCATATTTTAAATATAAAGATAATGTGCTTTTTATAGTTTAAATGCTAAAGGGTTTCAGATTAAAATATCAGCTGCTTTTAATGAGGATTTTTCAGGGCCATTAGCATATATAAATTTAAAATAACTGTCATCTATCTACTATTGTCATAACGGGTCATGTTTTGGTCATGTGCAATTACCTAGATAAGTCTTCTGTGGATATTTTTAAGAGATTTTTATCCTTGTGATTTTAAATAATCATATGAAAGTGATGTTATTTAATTATTATTTTTATTTGAATTTATTTAAGTTATTAATTATTATGATGGTTCATTTTAATCCCAAACCAAGAATTTTGGCAGCACAGTGATTGGCACAAAATTGGGCTATCGGTAAAACTTTGGTAACAGCTGACGTTTGTGAAGAACTTACTACGAGCATCAGTTCGTGCATTTACTCACTGAATCTCCCAACGACACTAATGTGATACCCAGTTACTCAGATGAGGAGACTGAGAAAAAAGTTAGGTAACCATGTTCAAGGTGCCACAATACAAAGGGTCATAGCTGGGTTTGAGCCCAGCGGTATGCTTCAGGGTCCTTCTTTTAATATGACATTATGTTGATGGGCAAATCCTTGTTATATTGAGCAAATGAATAAATGAATGATACTCCAGCTTAGAGAAACACCTCAAACTATGATAGAATATGATGGTAAAATAATGAAACTTGTTTTCAAACAAATACATCGTACTGGTTTCATGTGTAGATAGTTTCAGAGTATGCCCCTTGGGACATTGTCACCTTATTACGCCAGTGGCCCCACCATTTCTCAAAACACTCCTGAAGCTATCCTTGGGAATTGACTTTAAAGCCAATTTATAATAAACAAATGTACACAACTTAAACTAATGGCTTTGTAGTCTCCCCATTTTTTTAACCAAAGAGGATTATCCTGCATGATTATGCACATTCCTCACCAGAGTTGGCTCTGAATGACACTTGGCTGTTAAGAGACTCAAATCCACCCTCAAAGGGTGAAAATGTGCCAAGTGTCAAACTATTCAAAGAGATCTGTCACAATTTATTTTAATCAGTTCCAAAATTGTTTTGAGTAATAAAGCCATTGTTATAAAGGTATAGTCCACTAAGTTGGAAGCTCTGGTGGAAAACCTGTTCATCTGGATTAAATGAATTCTTCAAAAGACCCAAAACTAGGCCAGTTCTTTAAAAATCCAGGTGTGAAAACCTCAGCCTTGCTCTATGTTCCCTACTAGAAAATAAGAGATGGAGTAGAAATAGGGAGGATTATCTACTGATTTTTCCCCCAGAATGTTATAAGATTGAGGTTCCTGGGAAAAATTCCTTGCCCTCCACCTGAGTCTTTTAATTGTGTTGGTGATGATGGATGGTGATGGTAGCTAACAACGATTTACTAAAAGTAGAAAAGGAAAGGATTTTTAGTAGCAGTTGGGAATTGGTCTTAAGCGAAGTTTAGAAGTAGAGACTTTGTTTTTTGCACCCCTACTCACAACCTTCCCCTAGCCTCTCTTTCCTTTCCCAATGAGACTACACCCTCCAATCCTCTCTTCCTCCCCACCCCCCAGCATCTCAATTCTTGTCCTAATGCTGGATGTCAGCAACGTACTAGCTAATTGCAGTTTGCTATGTGCCCAACCACTAATATTTGCATTATGCAAAGAAACTTTTAAAGAAGGAAAAAGCAGTCTAACTCTACCACAGAGGAACACCTCTATCTTCTGCACCCATTTCTCTTTACCAGAGAGTAAATCGATGGAGACTTGCAAACCCCTCAGAAAGAATGTCAGCCCCTTCAAATAGCTTAACCTGCTTGTATAATCAGAATAATATAACACAAGCAGTGAATATCTGAAGAGAAGCTTGAATTTCTGGCATTGTATTTCTATCTGGAAAAGCTAGCACAGACAACCCCCAATGAAAACCATCCAGTTTCGAGAAGAAATATCGGAAACTAATCCAGCCCATGTACTAGAGAAGGCAAGGATACTAGAGCTGTGATATTTGCTGGGCACTTAAAGGGCCAGTAGTGGCCTCTTCATGTTATATCTTTATGAAAATTCTCCAGATAGCCTTTTAGTATTGATAAGGTTTACTATTCACAAGATTCTAATATTAATATCACAAGGTATTAATAGTGGTCAACACTAATTCACTAACAACAACTGCACCTGGTTAACAAGATTAAAATTAAAATTTTCTTATAGGATTTGGAATGAAGAAAGGGGTAGTCTGGGGGCGCCTGGGTGGCTCAATTGGTTCAGCGTCTGCCTTCGGCTTCGGCTCAGGTCATGGTCCCAGGGTCCTGGGATCAAGTCCCTCCCTCATCGGGCTCCCTGCTCGGCGGGGAGGCTGCTCCTCCCTCTGCCTCTCCTCTCTCTCTCTCTCTCTCTGTCTCTCATGAATAATAAATAAAATCTTAAAAAAAAAAAAAAAAGAAAGGGTAAGCCAGTATTCTGACATGGCTTTGTAAGTCAAATAACTCTTTACCCATCCCCCAAAGTCTGTCTAACCCAAAAGGAAAGTGGCTAGCAGGCAACTTATAAAAACATCATTCTAGCCTTCAGATAGCTGATAGATGAAGTTAAACATATTTATCTAAATCGGCTTCACTGTAGGACAGCCAACTGTGTATCAGTTGAACGAAGAAAGAAGAGTAGGACAATTTAACTAGCCAGATATCCAACAGAATTTGTCATTTGAATTATTAAATCTAAGTGTTCCCAAGCAATCATTAAATATTCAAGTAAATGGAGGAGGACCAAAGCAATGTACCAGGATCGGTGCTGTCAAAATGCATAAGAAGATGAAGCAGATACTTCTGAATTCCTCCAGAGGCACTGGTTTTAAGCAGGTCTGTGAGAATTACAGGTGAGTCATAAGCTACTCCTTTGAGGCTCCATATTGACTGGGAGAAATCAATGATGAGGCAGGAGCAAACCTGAATGCCCACCAAACAGATTCTGAGAAAAGGAGGCAAGGAGAGAGGACTGAAAGATTCCAGCAATTTAAAATGAAAACAGTGTGGCTATGCTTCCTTTTCCTTGGCCCTTCATGATTACACAGAGAGGGGTCTTCTTCAAGAGTGTGGCATAAACAATGGGAGAGTCCATGAACCATTGATCCTATCCTGTCTTCACTCCCTAGTCACGAATGCTCCCCATCCTCACTCCATTGTAGATTCATTTACAGTAATCCACAAATAGCCCTAGAATTTAGAATAAGCACTCAGAAATAAATCTTAAATACTTGAATGTTTAAAAACATTTTTCTGCATCAAACATATTCCTTATCTAACTATATTGGTCTACTGACTATGTTTCTTAAAGATACACATTTTTGCTGGTTTTCCTTGTAAACATAATCAATTCATGATATTTTTAAAGACAAGAAATTTTGTAACATCAGGGTTTTCTTTTCTCAAGGAAGAAAATATTCATTTAGAAATAGTTCTGCTTTCTAGTGAGGTTTATTATGAGGTAAGAGATAGAAAGCTGGCTCAGTCTTGTATCAGCCATTAATAGAGAGGACAGAAGCACTGGCCAGTGCAGTGGCCTTTACTTTGGATCTAAAAGTTAACTTATCTGAGATGATCAGCACAATTGGCATGACCTACAATGATATTTATTTCAGAATTGCTCAAGGTCTCCTTTCCGCTGTAAAGGACTTATCAACCAGAAAGCTAAAGGTTAATAAGGTTGTTTAACTCAATGCAGTTGCCCTGTGGGACATCCAGAAGGACCTAAAAGATCTGTGACTTCTGAGTTCTAGGTTGTGGACATTTAAAAACTACAATGTGATTAACCGTGAGCCTTCAGTTTTCATCCATGTACACATATCGCAGTATCTTTCTAAATATGTGAATCTGGGCTCACAGAATCAAAGCTCAGTTTTGGTTTAATTCTTTCAATATGAGCCCTTGAACAAATAAAATTAGCTATGGTGGTATGAAAATAAGAAGGAAAGAAGAGAGGGAGGAAGGGAGAGAAAGGAAGGGCAGAGAAGCAGAGCTATGGCTACTTAGACTCTGATTCAGCTCCATTCGATGGTATTTTTTGAGAGCCTACTATATGCACAGCAGAAGCACTCTATCAATTTCATTGTGACTCCAGGAAGACACACCTCTTGTAGGACTCTTACCCCAACTCCCCTGTGAGAATAATAATCTTTCACACTATCTGGTTCCTGGAGATGCTGTGAAAATTGACAAGTGAATGTTTGTGAAGTATGTGAAATCCTCAGATGAACGTGTTATGTAAACATGGAAGAACGCTGCCTTGCCAGGCCACAGCCTGTGTCTAGAGCTTCTTTAACAAACCAGGTTTTCCTGGTTGCATGCTACTTGCCTGGGGCTATGGTATTCTGAAATAACTGATGTGTTTGTATTAATATGTGTCCATGATCCATGGCCAGTAGAGGATAGGGATATAAAGATCAAATTATATGTTACGTGGACTGAATGTCTCCTAATCTCTTTCATTTCTTTTGAGTAGATTGCTTCAAATCTTCATGGTTCATTGTACATAAAAAGACAAAGGGGGCGGGGGGAAGGAAGGAAAAAAATCTTGCTTCTTAACTAACAAATATTCCTTGTGTTCAGAAAGATTCTTCAAAGATATTCAAAACCCTAAACTAATCAATTGCTTAGAAATTGGTTCATATAGAGGTGCTTGGGTGGCTCAGTCATTAAGCATCTGCCTTCGGCTCAGGTCATGATCCCAGGGTCCTGGGATCGAGCCCCGCATCGGGCTCCCTGCTCGGCGGGAAGCCTGCTTCTCCCTCTCCCTCTCCCCCTGCTTGTGTTCCCTCTCTCGTTGTGTCTCTGTCAAATAAATAAATAAAATCTTTAAAAAAAAAAGAAATTGGTTCATATATAATCAAAGTGAATTTCTTGTTGTTTTTTGAGATAGTAGTTGGATTCTTTTTTTATTGTGGTATAATTATCGTATAGTGTAATATTAGTTGCAGGTGTACAAAATAATGACTCAGTAATTCTGTACATTACTCAGTGCTCACCACAATAAGTGATCACCATCTGTCACCAAACATTGTTACCATCGTATTGACCATATTCTCAATGTGTGCTTTTCATCACTGTGAATTATTTATTTTGTAACTTGGAAGTTTGTACTTCTCAGTCCCCTTTATCTATTTTACCCGTCTCCCCACCCATCTGCCCTCTGACAACCACCAGTTTGTTCACTGTATTTAAGTGTCCAGTTTTTTGTCTCTTTTCTTTGCTCATTTGTTTGTTTCTTAAATTCCACATATGAGTGAAATCATATGGTATTTGTCTTTCTCTGACTGACTTATTTCACTTAGCAGTATACCCCCTAGGTTTATCCATGTTGTGGCAAAGATCTCATTCTTTTTTGTGTGTGGCTATTATATATATAATACACGCACACAAATCTTTATCCATTCATTTATTGATGGTCCCTTGGGTTGCCTCCATTATGTGGCTATTGCAAACAATGTTGCAGTAAACCTAGAGGTGCATATATCTTTTTGAATTGGTGTTTTGTTTTCTTTGGGTCAATACCCAGTAGTAGAATTATTGGATCATATGGTATTTCTATTTTTAATTTTTTGAGGAACCTCCGTACTGTGTTGCACAGTGGCTACACCCCTTCGCATTCCCATCAAACAGTGCACAAGGGTTTCCTTTCTTCCACATCCTTGCCAATACATGTTATTTCTTATCTTTCTCATTTTAGCCATTCTGAGTTGTGTAAGGTGATATCTCATTGTGTTTTGATTTGCATTTCCCTGATGGTGAGTGATGTTGAGTAGCTTTTCATGTGTCTGTTAGCCTTCTGTATGTCTTCTTTGAAAAAATATCTATTCAGGTCTTCTTCCCGTTTTTAATTGGATTATTCAGGGTTTTTTGGTGTTGAGTTTTATAAGTTCTTTGTGTATTTTGGATATTAACCCCTTATTGGGTATATCATTTGCAAATATTTTCTCCCATTCAGTAAGTTGCCTTTGTTGATTTGTTTATGGGTTCCTTTGCTATGCAAAAGCTTTTTATTTTGGTGTAGTTCCAATAGTTTAATTTTGCCTTCATTGCCCTTCCCTGAGGAGACATACCTAGAAAAACATTTTAATGGCAATGTCAAAGAAATTGCTGTCTATGTTTCCTTCTAGGAGTTTTATGGTTTCGGCTCTCATATTTAGGTCTTTAATCCATTTTGAGTCTATTTTCATGGATGGTGTAAGAAAGTGGTCCAGTTTCATTCTTTTGCATGTAGCTGTCCAGTTTTCCCAGCACCATTTGTTGAAGGGACTGTCTTTTCCCTACTGTATATTCTTGCCTCCTCAAAGGGAGTATTTTTTAAGTCCTATTGAATTCCAAAGCAATTTAAGTTATCTCATTAAAATGATGTATTATCACATTAAGGATCATATTGTTATCACCTTTTCAAGTAGTTCAAACATTAGAAAGCTATTCATATGCAGGTTTTTTAGTAGACTTGCTGAACATTTTGCAAATTTATTTTGTAAGTTGCCAAAAACCTCTACTACATAAAGTTGTCAACATACATCTGAAATTATTACTTCAATGACACTTTTTGAAAAATACAATTTTGTACCTCTTATAATGTGTGTCGGCAGTTAGCGGCATTAATTAGCACTCAGCAGTCAGGAACTGAGCTCATTTCCAGCTGTTAATCTGGGACCAACTCAACGAAGGCTCCTATGATCTAAACAAGTCTGGCTACTGGTCCTTCAGTTCATAATATGTCATGCTTTGGGGGGAAAGCTTTATTTCCATTTGTTTTTGTATTACCTACACTATTATTGTCACTGCTTGCAGTTTACTGAAAACGTTTTGTGAAGAAATTGGCATGTAAATGGCAAAATACAAAATCTTACGTAAGGAGGTTTACAGGTTGTTTAGATTTTTGATACATATTCAAGGAATTAGAGGCCCACTACGGTTGTTTGCATAAAATCTAAATTATTCTGTAAACAGCGTAAGGGAAAATAAACTTTAAATATGATCTATACAAGTTAACAAAGTTAAGAACAGTTATGATTAGTTTTGTAAAATTATACTTTGTAGAGTTACTTTTCTTGGAAATAATTGAGATGCTTTTTCCAGAACATGCTTTGTATCATATGTAGATCAATATAGGTAGATTTTACCATATTAATCTATATACCTAGATAGATGGCAGACTATAGATATAGGTATGGAGAGATGGGGATCTTTCACTACCTATATAAATATGCATGTACATAGTATTAATGTATAATAAACTATAATTTTCATTTCTCATTTTTCTTCCAGAAAAAATTGTTAAACAACAAGTTCTTCTGTGGCGTTTCTAATAATATTTAAAATGAACTCTTTTAACAATATTAAGGAAAACATAAGCTATAATTTAAGCATAAGTAGAACATACTTCCCTGTATTTGTAGAAATGTAAGTCTACCCAGCGCAGCAGCATGCTGGAAGTGGCTCACACCAGCTTGTGAGAGCTGAATGTTAAATTTTCAGGGATTTTGTGAGCCATTTGTTAAATACACACTATTAAATCTTTTTAAGACTATTTATTTGAGAGAGAAAGAAAGAGAAAGCCCTGTGCAAGTAGGGGGAGGGGCCGAGGGAAAGAATCTCAAGAATCTCCCTGCTGAGTGTGGAGCATGATGCAGGGCTCAATCTCAGGACCCTGCGATCATAACCGGAGCCAAAATCAAGAGTCCGGTGCTTTACTGAGTGAGCCACCCAAGCCCTCCACGTTATTAAATTTTTGATTATATAAACTTATAAAGTACACTTAAAGCAAAATTAATAAATACTCAAAACTCATTAATCCCTAGTTTTTTAATCTATGCTCTTGAAGTTATTTACTATATCTGTATGAAGAAATATTGTGTAATAATGAGCTACTGGGCATCTCTTTTCAACCTCTCATTCAATGACAGCACATCGGTAGCTTGATATTGGCCATATTGGGAGTATTTACACTCAGAAATCAGCAAATCCTACAGATGAGAAGGTTTTTTTCGCTAGAGAGTTGGCTGTTAAAACATTTACTGGCATATTACTGACCTATACTAACTAAATTATTGCATAAATATCTAAATCTATCAATTCTTTATATCAATTTATCCTTCTTCAGGTAGACTTTAGTGAAAATAAGGAAAGGATAATATTGTATATTCCCATCTGTAAAAAGTGCTTTATGATTTTATACACATATAAAAAAATTTTTATTATTCTAAGCCCTTTCTAAACTTGAAAATCAGATGTGATCTTAGACAACATTGAAAAATGCACTTCAAGTGGAGATTGGCAAATAATTTTTGCACTTGTCTGTAGGGCAGCTCTAGCTGATGTGCAGCCAGGTTTTCCACTTGCCCTTGCATCCACTAGCAGGAATGAAGCTCAGTTAACATTCACTGAAAAGAGTGACCTTAGGCCAAGGGAAGGATTCTTAGTCTAAATGTATCTCACAAAAGTAATACATCAGTGGTACCCTTTTCAACAAGGCCCAAGCCCTGACAATTCAGTTTCCATTCATTTTCATTGTATAATATATTACCATATTTCTTACAAATGTTTAGAGAAATGGGTAATTGCGATACTAATATCTACACGGAAAACTTAAAGTAAAATTTTATGCCTTACTGTACAGTTTCTGAACAGAGTCAGTTTGTCTTTTGGCATACACCATTTCTAAGCCGTATTACAACAGATCAGATCACGCCAGTTCCCACTCTAGTGAAGTGGCTACGCAGTGAGGTTACAGTGACCTAATAAATGGAAATACAGTGAGAATACTTTTAAAAATCTGCATGCAGCCTCACATTCAGAATTTAAATTTGATTCTTAAATGAGTCCTCCTCTTCATTACTTAGTGGAAAAACATGCTTTTCCCAATTAGTAAAGTCAGAAGAAGAGGGGGGAAGAGGCATATGAATGTCAACAAATCATCTCTTTACAATCTGGCTGCATTTAAATTTCAAATTAACTAACTGATGTTACATATACAACACTTATAATCGCACTTTACTGAGACAACACTAAATATGGGAGGATCAGAATATTATCCATGGTGGCAAAATTATTAGGAGATTATGTAGCTTTAATTGATGGAAAATTTTTTTATTTTATATATATATGTATGTATATTTATATAAAAACATCCAATATTATTCTGAAACTTTGTCATAGTTTTTTTAAGTAATCCAAAAAAAAGTTTATAATGTCTGTCATTAATTCTTAAAAGAACAAATAATCATGCGAATAAAAGTCAAAGGATTATTCTGTCATACTTCACTTCTCTGAGTGGTGGTTGTATTTTCTATTCAACTTTTTTATGATGTCAAAGCATGAATAAATCATATCTAAATGACTTGCTAAAAAGTTAGTAACAGAAAAAAATGTATGTGGGGCGCCTGGGTGGCTCAGTCATTAAGAGTCTGGCTTCGGCTCAAGTCATGATCCCAGAGTCCTGGGATCGAGCCCTGCATCGCACTCCCTGCTCAGCGGGAAGCCTGCTTCTCCCTCTCCCACACCCCCTGCTTGTGTTCCCTCTCTCGCTGTGTCTCTCTCTGTCAAATAAATAAATAAATTCTTTAAAAAAAGAAAAAAATGTATGTGTATCTATAGAGATCTATAGTAACTGTAGATATTAATATACTTTCTCTGATCACCCATGTAACATGGTTTTGTATGTGTATGTATGTATGCAGTAACATGTTTTTGTATGTGTGTATAGATCTCTATAGATACACACACACATACACATACAAAGCCATGTTCATGGGTGATCAGAGCAAGTGTATTAGTTTTATCATGCCAGATGAGAAGTGTCATTTATGGATTCACAATTTTCCTATTGTAATTACATGGCCTTGTGGAAGAAAAGACATAATTATCATTTTCAGTGTCCCTGGCCTCACTGAGCAAACGGCTCTTGATATTGACATTTTGTACCATGGATAATGATACTCTTCCTTCATTCAGAGGAACAAGAAGTGCTATATAAGCACTCACTCATCAATGGCCATTGTTTTATCATCAATTATCACACATTAGAAAAGAAACAGCACCAAGCCTCACCCAGTGCAAATTATTATGTTCTCACTAAGCCTCACCAATATTAAACATTCAAATTAAGTTCGTGCTTTTGATAGGAAGATAAGAAACTATACAATGGTAGACCAAAATATTTTTTATCAGGTCTAGCATTTTAAATAAGATAAATTAAAACTACTTGAAATTTGAAAGTTTATTTTTAAGGAACATGAACTTGCTGATAAAAATTGACTAGAAACTAGAAAAATGCTCATCAAGCCTTGGTTACATTAAATGCATTATTTTACTAAAAGGCTGGGGTTTTTTAAAAAGCAATTATTAAAACAAATAGCAATTCAAATAAAGAAAGGCAAACTTTGTTTCTGATTGTGTGAGTATGCACACATACACACATAAAAAGTAATTTCAGCAAAAGATCTTAATCTTGTATACTACTGTCCATTATATTGGTAGACAGGCTAGAATACAAATATCTCATTCAGTTTAGGTAAGTATTTTCAGTTATTCTGACAAGACACCGAGGAATGATACTCATATGACTTAATGTAGTTTGGAAAGACACTCTGGTAAAATTTTGGCTCTTATACTGGGAGAAAAAAACACTGTTATGGAAACCAAAGTCTTGGAAGTAAGTGGTTTATGAGTCAGGAATATATTAGGCTATATAGAATTAATGAGTGTTATCAGCTGAGATATAAAATTCAACATGCAAATTTCACCGTCTGGCACAGATGAGATTTTAAATTAAATATAGCTAAGGGCCTATCTTATGATAATCTAAACTAAAAATGTTGGTTTGAATTTGTCAGTATATCTGGGTTTACCTGGAGATTTAATTAACCAAGAAGTTGAATATGGGATCCTGTATAAAATCATTGTAATTCATATTCATACCTCTCTAAAAAAATACACTAAAATTGGGGGTTTTATTCCTTATGAACTGAGGAAAGTATGCACTCTTACTATTTAAATTTTGAATGAACATGTAAAAACATGTTTATTAGACACAGCTACATACAAATGGTGTTCCTATTTTGGCTATGTTCTGTTAGAAATTATGTCATTTCTGTCATTGACTGTTTTCCTCAACTTCATCAAGCATTCTAAAAAGAAGTCTTCTAGGAAGTCAATACACATGAAACTTTGGTTTGGATCAGAGCCCGCCTGACATGTATTTACTTGGGAATTATTTTTTATTACAAAAATGCTTGTGGTTGATAGTAACATCATTTGGGGAAAGCCTCTTCTCTTAAATGGTTCAAAGATTCCCTATGTAAATTTTAGTCTCTTAGATAAGAGTTTTTACATAGTTGGAAAATGTATGATTTAAGAAGAATTTAATAATAGGTCAATTGTAATTTTACCAAATCCTTGATAGCAATATATATATATATAATGTATATGTTTGTATGTATAATATATACACACACAAAAATGAACAGTGAAAATAAAATGCTAACAAAAATGAAATGCAGCAAAGAAACAAAAAGTAATAATGTTGGAAGTGAAATTAAAATCAAACGTAAATGGAGTTATGGAAATAATAGCTGACTGGGAATGCTGGCCCTGCCCCCATTCAACAGACTCAGGATATCCTGCCAAAGGAACATCATGAAGGCGAACCTATTGATAGACGTGAAGAAAGTGGTGGCGATGACAAGGTTGAAGATGTCCCAGAGGAAGGTGATGCCAGACACACACACATTAAGGGAATTCTCAGATATTTCACGCCGTGAAAGTGCAAAGGACAAAATATCAGAAGCTAATCTAAACCTAGAAAGGATTATAACACTTTTCCAAGCCATAGAAAAGATGTTTTTCCCAAAACATAAGTGTTGCACTCTTCACTGGGTAGCCAGGCTGTGCGGCCATGATTAAAAGGCAGATAAGTGCAACCCAGCATAAAAGACCAGTACATGATTTAAGGTCGCTGAGAACAAACAGTACACACACCAGGAAAAAGTGGTACAGCATTTCTTGCAGCAAGAGAAAAGAGAAAGTGCCCAGGATCCAGCCCCTTACAACAAGTCAGTCCGCCATAGACAGCAGATCCACTCCACAGCCAAGTCGGGCAATGGAGCTGCACACTTAGTCCTCGTAGAAGCACCCTGACCCCTCCCCTGGGTCTGAAATATAGACAGCTGGGGGTGTGCTTGAGGGTCACTGATGCACATGCTTTAAAAAGAACAAAAAAGTCTACAGCAGGCCCAGAATAGAGAGAGATACTCCCTCTGCAGATGATAAGCCCAGTACATGCTTCAGATCTCTTTATCTCCGCATAAAAAAAAAAAAACTGGGGGCCCAAGGCCTCCCCTTTTTTTTTTTTTCTTTCTTTTTTTTTTTTAGTCAGTTATTTAAAAATCTGATCCACCAAATTGGCGTTTTCCACCAACTCGGGGTGCAGAAACCTTCACAGGCTTCACAATCTTTAGCTTAGGTGCTGCCTTCGTAGGAGCCTTAGCAGCAGCCATTGCTGTCTTTTTAGATGCTTGCTTAGCCTTTTTTGCTTCCTTTGCAACTCTGATGGCCTGTTCTCTTTGTGCCCTCCTAACTTCAGGTTTCTGATTCTTCTTGGCCATTATATCAGCAAGAGATGCACCAGTGATGGCCCTCTGGAATTTAACTGCACGGCGGGTTCTTTTCTTTTGAATTTCATCCAACTGTCCCTTTTTGTGCTTTCTTCTGTAGAGGACAGTCCAGTTTATCTGCCGAGGATTTCCCTTGGAAAGGAATGCAGAATCTCATTTTGCGTTAAGAAAGTGGAAAACCTTCCCGTCAGTCCTGGCGTAGCGTCTGCCATGTCCGGGGTAAATCTTGTACCCACTGAAACTGCACAGCTCGATCTTCATAGCAGCGGCAGCCGGGAAGGCCACCCTTTTCTTAAATGACTTTTTTAACTTTATTGAGTAGATCTTACGCATTCTCACTACATACACACCGAAAAAGCTACCCATGTTAACTATGTGAGGTGATGGATGGGTTCATTACCAAGGCCACTCATGAGACCGTGCATGGGGGAAGACGCTGCGCACGACTGCCTTTCCCAATGGTAAATTGCGCGACAAGAATAAAGAAAGTGCTATTCCGAACTATGAATGTTTTTTTACAAAGAAGGAAAACACTTTAATCCACAGTGCTTCTAAGGTTTTAAGTTACAGTATACTTACCAAAAAGTATTTTATCCCCTTTCATTTTCCTATACCTTTATAACTGAAAATGAGAGACTTTACTGTTTTGACAAAGAATTTTAAGATCAATTTTAAGTTTTCCATTGCTTATTAAGATCACTTTGCATGGTCTCAGTTTGCAGTCATTTTTACAGTCCCACACTACTATGCAAAGCAAAGACTGCCTGTATACTTCTGATGTCGGCATATTCTACAGGAAGAACCGTTTTAAGTACCAAGCAAGTTTGCTAGAGAACCCTTTGCAGTTGTCTGCATATTGACCTTCATATTCTGCCTTTTGGATAAGCATAAAACTAAATGACTTTATGGGCCTAGCACACTCCCGCTGTGTGACTCTGGCTCTAAATGACTTTAGAGTATAAATGAGCATTTGCCCAGTGAAATAATTTGTGTTTATTGAATATTTACAAGTCAAGGGAGAGAAAACGAGTGAGCTTATTGACCCATGACACTGACTTATGACTTGAAAGAGTAGGAATTCTCTCAGTATGCATTACATTATCCAACCTATTCATTAACAGTTATTTACTAAAAGCCCACTATGTATATAGGAAAGGATACAGAATTACATGGCATAGACCCCACTCTCAAAGAGTTTGCAATTTAATTAGAGAATAAAAACATATTCGTTAATTTTTCAATAAACATTTGAATGGCTGCTGCGCGCCAGGCACCAGGCAATCTCTTGGAATTACATAAGAGGACAAAATGCACAAAGAACTCTGCCTCAGAGAATCTGCATTCTTATTTCACAGCAATAAGTAAGGGAAGTATAATTTAGTGAGAAATTATATGGATCAAAGAGGGGAACAAGTAGTAAGGGGTAAGACATTGGAAAAGTGGAATTTTAGCTGAGTCATAACCAGTAGAGCTGTATATGGAATATACATTAGAATAAAATTATTCAAAAATTGTTCGTGGCATTTAGCTTTAAAATTCTCTTTTGCTTTGAAAAAATTTATAACTATAGAGAATTAGTTTTCAGATACTGACCTATGCTTTAAAATCATTTCTATGTGTCCATTAAAATATACCCAGGGCACCATTGCAAGGGAAGCAGCCATCATGAAGTTCTTTCTGCTTATTAAATTCATGACAGCCATTGAGCAAAGTGATTTCTGTTCATTAAGTTCTTCTCCTTCAAAGGCCATAATCTAAAGTTAATGGCCTTAAACCATCCTGTCTCAATATGAGCACTCAACTTCTTTCTCTAGACAAGTGCAAACTTTTGGTAAAACTGAGAAAATAGTATTCCTGGAGAGAACAGACATTGTTCATCCAAACTTAGTGATAATCTTGTATTTACAGAATTTCACATCTTCTTTTTCTCCTTTCAGGGGAAAGAAAACATTGCAGACCCACATAATATATATGTATGTATATAGATATATATGTGGCATGCAGACTGAATCATTCATAATCATAAAGCCAGAAAATGGTCTTTTTCTTGCCAAAAAAAGAGCTAATCTCTAAGATTTCCAGGTTTTGAAGATACAAAATATATTTAGCTATTGAATATATTTATAAAGGAGTAGTCCTAAAATGTATATTTACACTTTTCTTCTTTATTAGTCCAGTTCCCTTTTCATACCTGCCTTCAACAAAAACACCCCCAAAATCATAAATTCCTTGGTGTACAAGAAAATAAAAAAAAGTTCCTTGTGGATTCTTTTCCATCTCCAAGATAAAACTGTCATTCTTTGGCCCATTCTTGGCTTTTGGTCATTTCTATTACATATATTCATAGATAATTCATTGGAAGAGATAGGTAAAGGGCTTAGTGTCATGTTTGGCACCTGGTAGGTACTTAGTAAGTGACCACCACATTAGCGCATGATTTTTAGCTGACTCAGTCAGTCACTTGGTTTGGCCTCAAGTAACAGAATCTGAACATACTTGACTAAAAAATTGGATTTTATTTGATCACATAACAGGAAGTCTGGTCACAGGGTATATCCAAAATTAGTTCAGTGGACACTGTGGTTCAGCTCCTCTGAAGAAGACTCTTGTCTTCACCTCCTGGTTGCAAGATGGCTCCAGCAAATCCAAGCACCTTGTCCTCACAGAACATCAATAGCAGGAAAGAATCTCTTTTTCCTCTTCCTCAGTCTCTTTCTCTCTCTCCTTTTTTAATCCATGAAGAAATTCCCGGAATGCTTTGTAGCACACTTTCCTCCAACTTCCATCAGCCAGAGTTGGATGGTATATCCGTATCCCTACTGCAAAGGAAGTTGAGAAAGCAAATTCAACTTCTGTGGCAGGAGATGGGCTCTGTTGGAAAGAAAGAAGTGTGGAAAAATGGATACTGTTTGCAGCATTGGCATAAACATTTTCCCCAGCTATGAAAATGTATCATTCCACAAGGCTTTTGTATCACCCATTTGTTTTGATATAAGTAATGCTCTGGTTATATAATTTTTTCTTAATATCTATAGCTCTATGTCCACAGAAATTTATTTCAAAAATTCTTTTGCATTTTTACAATGAGATCAGATGTTTCTGTTTCTATCACTTCATACCCATTTTTCAGGAAGAAAGGCTGTTTCTGTTTTCCTGACACATGTACATTCTGGGGAGGGGGTGTTGACTATTCTCTCATTGTACAACATGTCACATATATATTTATACTTCCCAAGTCTTCTTAAGGTAGTAACCCTCAAAATGTGATTTTTACATCATTGCTCCTCAACGTTTGTATTTATATTTTCAGTTTATTATATTTCCTTCCTTTATACTTAATTCTTCTAAATTTTTCTTCTAAATTTTCTGGCCTTATACCACATTTATTTGTCTTTCTTAAAATAGCCTTCTTATATATGGCATCTCTCTATTATCAGGATCCCTCGTTTTAAAAGGTTCTGTATCTTGATTGTGTTGATGGTAGCACAAATCTATACATACAATAAAATTTCATAAAATTATACATACATGTTCAAATGAGCATAAAAACATGAGTAAGGTCTGTAGTTTAGTTAATTGTATTGTGCCAAGACCAATTTCTTGGTTTTGATAAGGTATTATAGTTATTTAGGATGATACCATTGGGAGAAGCTTGGTGATGTGTACATAGGACCTCTTAATACTATTTTTGCAACTTCTGTAAGTCTATACTTATTTCAAAAAAAACTTTTAAGGTGTTCTCTCATTCCCATCTTTCTTCAAATTGTGCGTGTTTATGCCACATAAATTGAAAAGGTTTATATACTCAAAGAGTGTATAAACTCTCTCATTAAAAAATTCCAAGGTTCTCTCCTATGATAATAAAGTTTTATTGTAATAGAGTCTATAATAATAATAAGTTTTCCTTTTAACTACGTATGCCCTCCTATTACATAGTGCTGTAAGAAAAAATTTTCATCAGTGGCATTTTAAAAATCCAGTGATAAAAATAATACTTTTTTTTTAACACAGGTAACAACATTTTTGATTAACTTTACTCTAGTGTGTAGAAATGGCTGACAAATAATTTGTAATTGTTCTTCCCACATTTTTTCAGTTTTTCTTTCAAACTGACTGCATTATATATCACATCTTCCAATACAATTTTTTCTTTGTTTCTCCTAAAATATTTAAGCTCTGTACTATTTGTTTGTTTTTTTGTTTTGGGGGGTTCTTTTTGTATCTTTGTGCCTACCTCCATCACTTACTCTTGATTTTTAAATACTTGTTTGTCCTTCTATTATTTCTTTATAATTTTGTAATCTTATTGATCAAAAAATCTCATTTTCCTTTTGCTATCTCTGCACTCAACTATTGATCTTCTCTGTCTAAGATACTGGACAGGACACCAAAGGGAAGACAGTGCCCTTTTCTGAAAAGCCAAGGTCCTGTGGGGAGATAAGAAAGACAAGTACTCAAATACAAATGAGAGGAGGTTCATAATGGTAAGTGTCACGTTTGGTGACACTTCCTTGGCTCTACCCCCATGTTTACTCTAACCAAGCTTGTCTTCCTCCACAGTTTCACCTGCAAGGTAGCTGAATGTAACAAACACCTGCACCCCAAACCTGTTTAAACTGTAGTCCAATCTGATCATTTCAGCAGGAACTTTTTACAAAGTGCTCAGTCTTCCTCGAGGAGAAATGTTTTTTAAAAAGCCTTGATGTGAGCCTTGTCTTCACCTCTACCCAGAGTGTGAGTTTGGCTTACTTCACCTTTTCTAAGCTTCAGTGTCCTCTTCTGTTAAATAATGGGGACAATAGTGCAGAACTGTTCTGAGGATTATGTGGAACAATTCGTGGAAAGCACTTAGTATGGTACCAAAAAATTAGCACATCCTTGTGTATATTATTTTTTGTTTTTTTAAAAAAATTTTCAGGATCAATGAAATTTAGAGAATCAGTTTATTCATTTTCTACTGTCAGAAGGTTCATCAAGCAATATCTACTTTCCCTGGAAAAAAATCCATTCATTCCAGGTAGAATTCTTCCTTTAAAAACATCATTGTATTTCATACATTGGGGTATGAATTTAATTCCTGTGATTTTTTTTTTTTTGTGGTCTTAGTGTTAATGTGTTTTTGACTCGCTGCTCTTTATGGCTCTCTAATCGTGTGTGTGTGTGCTTGCGCACGCGCGTGTGTATGTGTGTGTGTTTTGGGGGAAAGAGGTAGGGAAAAGAGGTCACCTTCCACTCTGAATAGTTTCCCTGTGATTGTATTTTTTTATCCATTTCATGGATGTTAATATTGACATATGAAGGGTTAGAAGTTTAGCAAAAGTGCCCTATGTAGATTGGGGTTGAGAGCTCACATTTTCAGGTAGCAACATGAGTATTTCTACCCAGTCTCTTAAAGTATTCTCAGGCTTGTAGGATTACAAGAGTGGCTGTGAATCCATCTGAAATCCTTCTAGGATGTGACTAGAATGAAGTCCAGCCAAACAGGGAAACAGCATGTGCCTCATGAATTTTCTTTTTATTAATAATGACTCAAGAAGACAGCAGATGGTTTTAACTATGCAGACCAACCAGCAAAATTCCAAATACAGAAAATGAGCATCACAGATCCCTTTAAAGGATAATTTAAAACACAAGTAAATTCCCAGAGGGCCAACAGCAAAACTGAAATAGTAGAAGGACCAGTGAGATGTGTGGAGAGTTAGAGAATGAATTAATGGGTGTTGCCCTCAGAATCCCAGCAGCGTATACACTTCCTAAGATGGAATGGCCAGAAGAAAGGATTTGCCAGAATTAGGGGTCCCTAATTAGGGGTCTTTAGAAAGATTCCCTTAAAAATCAGTCCTGATTCCTTCTGAGTTTTTGCAGAAAATCCCCCTTAATGTGGTTTTGGATATCTTCCTCAGAAATCACCTGATTGTGAGCAGAGATGAAGGTAAAGTAATTGAGCTGAAGCTTCAGGGCTTCTCACTGAAGCTTCATGGGCCCCTGTAACTGAATTCTCAACTGTAATTATGAAATCTTCTGAAAGAAGACTCCCCAAATGGCCTATGTTTCAGGCCCCACAAAATGTGGATCCACCCCTCGTGGTCAGGTATAAAAACTTGCTTAAACCAACTCAAGGAACTCCCCTTCCATGGAGTCTTTCTGTCTTGTTTCGGCTCCTCTCACTCTGTCTACTCCCCTTTCTCCCCTCTGCAAAACAGTTCTGTTGCCCTGACTTCCCGGCCCTACGAGGTCTCTGGGCTTGGGTGTAGTTCTGGCTGGCAGTGGTGCTAAGTCTGGCTCCGACGCTGCATGAACTTCCAAACCCAAGCCCTGCAGGCAAGGAACTGACTCCTGTCCTTAAGCTCTGATTCTGAATTCCTCAGAGAGGGTCCCCACTTCTCCAGCTCAGGTCAGTGATCACCTCCGTGCAATCAGCTGAGACTGGGCTAGTTGGGGAAGTTTCTGTCCTGAGCTAGGAGCACTGTTTTTTGGGGAGTAGGAAGCCAAATTCTCTAAGGAGGAGTGAGTGGGTTGGCATGAATGTCATGTCTACTGTATTTAAAAAGGAAGTTGACTCAGTGTTTTTAATCTGCTTAAGATATACTAATAACTGAACAAGGAAGGGCGATAGCAAATGGCTTGCTTTCTCACTGTGATTCACATAGTGCTTGGAAATCTCTCTCTTCCTGCAGTCTTTCTTTTTATATTTTTTTTAGGATTTTCAAATCTCTATGCAAATAGCTTTCAAAAAAGATTTTTTTCTTATTTCCAGAATACCTCATAAGCTTAGTCTAGTGTTCTAGCACCCGACCAGTGACTCTGTTAGGCGAGGAAAAAAACCTAACCAATGTCTTTTTTATATCTAAAGATGTAATACTTATCTGTTTTTCTCTAAGCTAAACATTTTTGCACTGTTATTCATAGGAGCAGAGCGAAAGAAGAGAAATGGTGTTATCTTCTGGACAACATAGGCTAAGAACCTGGAAATGGCTTATGGCTGACTAATTGACTCAATTGATTCTGTGTGTGTAAACATACTCTATGATATGCACAGGATATATTTCTTCACAAGCCAGTATTTCTTAAACGGGTTAGTTGGGAATACAGAAAAGTCTGATTGATCCGCAGCTCCTAGGAAAATCAGCCTTTTTCTGATCTTGTTTGTATGCCCATACTATATAGCCACAAAGAGACCACCATTTTTCCAGGCCCTCCTTTATATGTTCTTATGAGCAAGTTACCAGATACCTCAACACAAACAGGCCCAGACAAGTCTGTTCTCAGGAGGCAAGATATATCATTCAACAGATAGATCAATCGTACCCACTCTAGAAATAAGTATTGCTTTGATCCAACTATCTCTTCTCTTAATGAATTCCTAAAATTTACATGTTTAGATTCCTGTTTTGTGTATGATTGCACAAAACTTTTCTCACTTAAACCCAATGTATTTTATTGAAAAGAGTCTAGAGGTCTTAAGGAAAGTCAAATTTAGCTGCTAAGAGAGCCAACTAGACCACCATTCTGAGAAATATTTTAAACTATTTTTTAATAGCTCAATGGTAAGTAGGATGGACTAGGTAGACCGAAAGAAGACTGGCCAATTTCTACCTGGACAACAAAACAGGTCATTAGTTTCCCCAGATATAGGTATTAACAAACAAATACTTCTTTAGTACTGTTTTTAAAGATTTTTAGGGTGTTTTGTTTATTCAAAAAAATGAATTTCTTTAAAACTACAGTTGGGTATGGGTAGCATAAAAATTACAGCTGAAAATACAAAATATTTCACTTTATATTGCACAACTAATTTTAAGTGTTGTGTGTTGTGAGTAAACGATGGAAATAGGAACTTTCTTTTGACCACCACTTTCTCCTATCAGGGGGGTGACGCTGCCCAGCCAGAGCAGTCCGTGTTTCAGGCCGTATTCATCTCCTTCTGATGGCATTGCAGGTGCCCAGTGCCTTTACTATGAGCATCTTTGCCAAAGGCATCTTTGCCGCAAGCATTTTCACCATATAACTAACTGGCTGTAAGACAGTTTTGTTGTAAAAGATTAAAAAATAAATGGTTGACAGTTTGGTTTGGAAGTTTGTTGGTTTCATCAACTGGTTGACAGTGTGGTGTCATTTCTCCACTGATGCAATACTCCCATTTTTATATTATATAAATCTTAGCCGTCATAAGGGTCTATCCAGTGGCTTGGAGTTTGGAGCCCACATTTTCCATAGAACTTTGGAACGTCTGTCAACATTCCAATGTGACAACACGCGAAAAACAAACAACAAGATAGAAGGCTTTCACAACACAATACAAAGCTCAATTACAAATATGCGGCCTAGTATATGAAAGACTCCTAACTCTCTTAATAGGGAAGAAATTTTGGTGAAAAAGGGACAAACAACTTGATGAATGAACAAGCAAAAAATGTATTAAAAAATGTGTGATACTAAGAACAAAAGACTTGAAGACAAGAGCTGAGGTACAATCCACAAAGTAGTAACAGTTATTTGTGAAGCATTGCCCTGAATCTGCACACATTTTAAAAGTATTCAAATATTTTGTGTTTTGCAATAGGTCTTTTTTTTAAAAGATTTTATTTATTTATCTGAGAGAGAGAGAGAATGAGAGAGAGAGAGCACATGACAGGGGGGAGGGTCAGAGGGAGAAGTAGACTCCCTGATGAGCAGAGAGCCCGATGCGGGACTCGATCCCCGGACTCCAGGATCATGGCCCGAGCAGAAGGCAGTCGCCCAACCAACTGAGCCACCCAGATGCCCTGCAATAAGTCTTTTTAATTTTGTTATTCGTTTTTCATTATGTCTTCCTAAATAAATGTCCCTCTCTTTTTGTGATTTTATTTTTTAAGGCAAAATCACCTTACTGCCAATTAGTTATGAGGCAAAGATGTTGGTGGGAGAAAGGCTGGCAGCAAAGATGCTTATGGTGAAGCTACCTAGAACCAGCATTGCAGAGGGATCACAGTTCTCCATAAGCTCAGTACCCCAAAATATCAAAATTATGTCTAGACCCTGCAGTCCACATCATAAATTTTAAATCTCAACACATCATTCCCCTGTATGCTTTACTTTTACCTACCCTATTCCTATGCCCTTTCCCTGTACCCTACACCTGCCTCAGAAATGCAGCACACATGTTGGCCTCGTCTATGTCCCATGGATGCTACTTCCAATACTTCCTGACCCTCTGTGCTGCTGCTTTTCTATTTATAATCAATAAAGTATTAATGGACCATCAGTACTATTCAGGACACAAAGCTACTTAGTATGCATATGTAATAAATTACTAAGTATTATCTTAGTAGCCTTACTCACTTAATGCCAATTCCAGGATACCATACTCTTTCCCCAGAAGCAATGTTTGTTCACTGAGAAAATCTGGGTCAGTACCTGACTTGGTTAAGCCGCTTGTCTTTTCTTTATCTCAGTTTTTTTCCTGCAATATTATCCTGGTTATTTGCAAAATAACCTGATATTCTCATAAGGTAATATTTATTAAACTTTAAAATGTTAGCAGTAGCCAAAGCCTGAATGAATTTGACATTATGGAGCCATGTGGAATTATTTGAAAATGTTAGTTTCTATCAGTACCGGCATGAATACATAATGTAGTTTCACACACACACACACACACACACACACACACACACACACACACACAC